>NC_048596.1:241773956-242071069 GCF_003668045.3 Cricetulus griseus | reverse complement strand
TCACAGCAAATTCCCTGATCCTCTGCTGTCTTTCACAATGTTTCCTGAGCCTCAGATTCAAGAGTATTTAGTAGACATATCCACTGCGACAAGGCTCTATAATTCTGCCTTTTGATTGCTGGTGGTTTTCTGTAGTGGTCCCCATCTATTGCAAAGAAAACTTTCCTTGATGAGGGGTGAAGACTACATTTATCTGTGGGTATAAAGAAAAGTGTTCCTAGAACTGTTGTTAGGGATTATGCTGACTTAGTAAATTAATGGTTGTTGATTCTCTTTCAATAACCATGACCACCAGCACTGAATATTTAGCTAGGTTTCCAGTACTATGCATTGTTTCCCTCTTGTTAAACAGGTCTTAAATCTAACCTTAAGGGTGATAACCCAAAGGGTGCAGTACACTGCCTCATATGCATGAGTACTAAATCCCCTTGTTACAATGAACATGAGTCACGTGAGATACAGAGTGCAAAATTGATGACTTAAAAATAAATCAAACCTGCTCTCCCTATTTGTGCTTAAAAGCAGACTTTGAATATCTACTGTATGTCTCTGGCTATGGACTTTCCAATAACAAATCAGTCTATGTGTGGAAAGTTGTCATATTCCTGGGCCAACATGAAGTTCGGTGTCCACAAGAAAGTGAAAAACACTCTGTGAGGAAAAGAAAAACAAACAAACAAACAAAAGCAAACAAAAAACTTTCAGGAAGGTGCCTCAGGGATAGAGGAGCATACTGTTTGGCTCAGTTAGGCTTTCTATTGCTGTGAAGAAACACCACAACCAAAGCAACTTGGAGAAGGAGGGGTTTATTTGGCTTATACTTCTACATCATAGTCCACAGGAACTCAAACAGGGCAGGAACCTGGAAGTAGGAGCTGATTCAGAGGCTATAGAAGGGAACTGCTTACCAGCTTGCTCCTCGTGGCTTTCTCAGCCTATTTTCTTACAGAATCTGGATCACTAGCCTAGTCATGGCACCATCCACAGTGGCTGGGTGCTCCTGCATCAGTCACTAATTAAGAAAATGCCCTACAGACTTGCCTACAGCCCAATCTTATGACATTTTCTTAATTGAGGTTCCCTCCTCTCAAATGCCTTTAGCTTGTGTGAATGAATGAATAGCAGGAGGCTTCTTGGCAGACCTACATTCTGCTTATAGCTTCTGTTGAGAATGAGTCTTTCTTCTAACATCTGTATTGCCCCCTTTTGTTCAAGGGCATTATCATTGATTTGGAGATTTCCATTTAGTGTATAATTCAATGCAGAACTGTGAGGTATATATGTTTCATGGGTAGGATGCAAATGAGATAATATTGAAATATACCTGGAAATGTTGGCTGAAATTTCAAATTCAGAGATAAAGAGGCAAGAAAGAGAATTCAGCTTTTTAAAGTTTGTAAATACATACAGACACACACACACACACACACACACACACACACACACAAATGCTCTTGATGCTTTTGTGTAAAGAGATCCTTTGTTGGATGCTGCATTGTGGTGCCTTTTGTGCTATGTAATGTTACTATGGGTGTAGTATTATGAGTCTCTTTTAGACATTTAAGATTCATTTTTCAACTCTTGCTGTATGCTGCAGAGTTAGGTATACATAATTATTTATGCTGAATGAGTTTATGATGGTAAGAACAGAAGATAGGAAATGCCACGTGTCCTAGGTCTATTGAGAAAAACAAGAGTGATTTCAGCACATGGGTATAGGAAGTAGAGCAGGAAGAAATGAGACCCAAGTTATCCAGGCAAGACACTTAGCTATAATCAATTTGAAGTATTGCAGAAGCCTGAACTAACACGGGAACAGTAAGTTTAAGATGGGTGTATGATAAGATGATTCTTAGAAGGCTGCAGTGCTCCTGTGGGATTTGGCTGCTGTAGTACCAAAGAAATGAGAAAAGACATCTCCTGGCTTCAGCCACTGAGTAAGTAAGCTAATAATTCTCAGACAGAAGATTCAAAAGAGAGAAGTCATTAAAAAAACACCATGTATTCTTTGTTGGTCAAATTGGCTACTTGATATCCAGAATCAAAGATAAATCAGGTTATTCGAGCTAGGGAAGTTGAAAAGACTCTTGTGCAGTGATATCAAAAAAATGTTTGGGCATGTGCTTCTCCTACTCCTGGGACATAAGAACATAAGCATATTTTTTCAAGAATCTTGGAAGTAAAGATTTGCAGGAACCTGGAAAATTATAATTCAATATAAGGGCAAGCTAAGATGGTTTAGAATGCTATTGCATGTTCACTTGTCTTGACTTCTCAAGAGGATGACACGGGAAGACACTAGGTCTCTGGCTCCAAAGAGAAAAGAGAAAGTTTTACAAATTATCATGTTTATCTGATTTATTTTTCTATATGACATCTGAATAATGATTAAATGCATTTTTATCAAAGCTGAAAACCAGTCAACTAGAAAAGTGGGAACATTGCTTGGAAATACTGCTCACTATCGGAGAAATACACAATTGTTTGTGCCTAATGATTAGGCCTAAAATGCATATAATAGACTGTCTGAAGTCAGGAAAGGGCTAAAGGAAAGTGTCTTTAGGAAACCAGAGCGTGTAAAAGTGCTAGTGTATATATTGGGGAATTTAGAAAAATTTACAGACATCTAGAGCAGTAGGTATGCTCATAAAAGACATGGAAATCATAAAATTTCACCACTGGCTGATCAATGTACTCAGTTTAAGCAGGAAGTGTGTTTTGACTTACAGAAGCAAAACTGTCAATATCTTGACTAAACATTTGAGTTTAAGCACAAAAGTAATCTGTAGATATGGAGAGGTATTTGTTGCTGTTGTTGAAGCTGGCTTTTAGGAACATTGGCAAACTTATAGATACAAAGCAAATTTCCACCAATCAAAAAAAGTACATAGACAAGCTCTCATAATAAGTCTCCCTGTCATTATTGGGGGGTTGGTGATCTAAAGATAGTGCAACTCAAAAGCTTACTACAAGAATTAATATCTAGAGCATACACAAAAAATCAAGTAAATGAACTACCCAATTAAAAAAAATCAAGCTACAGATTTGTTCAAAAATGCTGAAAAAAAGAAATATGAATGACTAATTAACACTTTAAAAAATGTTCAATAGATGTAACCATTTTTAAATTAAATCTACTTTGAAATTTAATTCACCACAGTCCAAAATGTTAATATGAATAAATTAAATCTTAACAAATGTTGGCAATGATGTGGGAAAAGTGGAGCCCTCATTCACTCTTGAAAGGAATGCAAACTGGTCAAGCCACTACAGAAAACGGTGTGGAGATTCCTCAAAAAGGAACTGCCATTAAATGCAATCATTCCACTTCTGAGCATATACCAAAGCACTGCATATATTACTGCCAAGATACTTGTTCATTCACACTTATTTTTGCTTTATGCAATCAGTGTAAATTTCTACCAACTGGTGCACGTGGTACGTGTACATAGCAAAATTTTTATCCAGATGTAAACAAATATGGAAATTGCAGATGCATGGGTGAAACTGGGAAAAAATTATACTGAGTGGGGTAACCCAGGCAGAGAAAAACAAGTGTGTGTTCTCTTCCATATGTGCATTTCAGCTTTATATCATTATTTTGTGAGTTTGTTTTAGAGTTCCTGTGGATGACAGAGTTGGGAAAAGACCACCGGGAAGGGGCACCTTAAGAGAAACAGGATAGTAGATCAGATCATAGGTAATATGCAAGCAGAGGGGGCAATACATGTGTCAGAAAAGTTTAAATTGAGAGAAGATGGGAGGGTAGTGGAGAGGGAGTGGGGAGGGAGAGTCAGCTAAAATGATGGGGGTCTGAAAGACCTACAATCTTACAACAAAACAAACCACTCTAAAATTAGTCTATAACACTGAACTTATTAAGTATATATATATTTTTCTTTTCACAGAAGTTTGAGAAGGTGGTGGCGAAGTTTTCATCAACATAAAATCATGAGATACAGCTTTCTCTAATAGCCAAAATTCCTCCAAGGAAAAGACATGTCAAGATGAAATCTTGCATAGCTATTCCTGGCTACAATAAAAACTGTAATCCCCCCAAAGGTTCAGATGTTGATTTTTTTTTCAGCAAGGACATAAAATGGATTATATACAGGCATCCAACAAGATACGACACAAGGTGAGGAGAAACACAAACTAGAGAGAAGTCTAGTGTGGGAGCAGCCTGCAGAGGAGTGACTTGAGAAAGAATGCTGCAAACTTTTGACACTTACAAAGTGCTCATAGGTTTGACAATAAACTTTCCAGCCAGAAAGTCTAAGAAGGTGAAATATGGGTAGACACATTGTTTTCAATTTTTAAAAGATTTGTTTTATTTTATGTGTGTGATTTTATGTGCTTGGATGCTTGTATGTGTATTGTGTACATACCTGGTACCTGCAGAGGAAAGAAAAGCGTGTCAGGTCCCCTGGAACTGGAGTTAAAAATGGTTGTACGTGGGTGCTAGGATCCAAACTCAGGTCATCTGCAAGAGCAACAAGTGCAATTATCCCTTGAGCCCTCTCCAGCCACAGAGACTTGTTTAATTTGCATTCTCACTATGGGACTGTGTAGACCATGCTCCTAGCTCCCTGAAGGTATGATGGTGACACTGTCTGCAGAAAATGGAACAGAAATAAGTACAAATTTTCATTAAGTTTTATCTTTTCCTCTCCTGGGTGAAACTGCAGTGAAGGACTCTGGAGCTCACATCCAGGTTAATGTTCAATTCCCAGCCACTAGATGTCACTGGCTTCCCAGTCCACTCAACAGTGTGCTCTGTCTGGCGAGTTAGGAAGTTCTATGACCTGTTCCGTTTGATGTTAGTAATAGATTATTCACTTGAAAACTGTAGTGCTCCAACACCACTTGATACTACTGAGTGATACTTGTGAATGGTCCTTAACAGTGTAAAATCTAGTTACATGAGAATTGTTAAGGAAAACATTTCTCATTTTTAAAATTCCAAGTGAAATTTTAACTTTTCTTAGACTATCACATGAGTATTGTATTTACATCATTCTTACCACTCCCTCTTCTGCTTCCAACTCTTCTCATGTTAGCCCAACTCCATCTCAAGTTCATGATCTCTTCTTTAATATATATCCTGCTGGTTCCATTTGGTATGGCTTCATTGTATATGTTTTTTGGACTGACCACTTGAGATTGGATAATATATCAGGATGCTTGACCCTGAAGAATACTGAATATCCTTCTCCCAAAAGTCATTAAATGCATGTAGCTCTTCATCTAGGCCTTGTGAGATTCTCCCCCTCATTCCCCACATATATTGGCATGTTAGTTGGTATAATTTTTCAGGTCTAGTTTAGGTAACATAGTGTTGTGATTTCATGGATACAGATTCTTTGCGGTATATAGAAGACACAATTTTCCAGAAGTCTTGCTGGTCCTTTGGCTCTTAACATGCATTCCATCTTATAAGATGTCCTTGAGTGTAGGGATTGTGTTTCAGATGTATCAATTGATGTTGGGCACCCAGCATTACTTGTTCTCTTAATTTTGACCACTTGTGGCTTTCTGTAAAGATCCCCATCCTCAACAAAAAGGAGATTCATTGAGGAGGAGTAACACATTCACTTATCTATGTGCACAAGTATAGGTATTTAGAATGTAGTTAGGAAGTAGGGCAGTAGTGGCAATAGTAGGGTTTCCTCTACTTGCTGTGACCCAGTCTACTACAAGTTCTTAACTTGGTTTAGCAGACATAAGTTCCCACCTATTGAGTGGGATTTAAGTTCAACTAGTTTGGTATTGGTTACCACAAATGTATTAGTGCCACTATCATGTGCTTGGGCATATCTTGCTGTGTTGGTCATTGTTGTGATTCATAGGCTTTACAGATGGATCTATTGATTAGTTTTCAACCTTAGCAGCTTATACAGAACCTTTAGATACTAAGAGAGTCCTCAGGGAAGAGGCTTTCAGGTCAGTTCCAGCTCAATCCCTCCAAGCCCTAGGTCTGATGTTTAATTTGCATTTCCCTAACAGCTAAGGATTCTGAGCACATTTTAAAGATATGTCCTAGCCATTTTTCCATTTTAATACACTGTATTAGCTTTTCTGCTGTTTTTCAAGACAAGATTTCTCTGTGAAGCCCAGATGTTCTGGAACTCATGTTGTAGATGAGACTTGAACTCAGTATAGCTGCCTGCCTCTGCCTGCCAAATGCTGGGATTAAACATATTTGCTACCATGCCTGACTGAATATACCTTGTTTTTTTAGTTGGGATGTTGGTTTTCTTGAGTCTTTGTTGAATTCTTTGTATATTTTGGATATTAATCCTTTATCACATATATAGCTGAAAAAGGGTGTCTCCCATTCATAAACTGCTTAATTCAACAGACAAGCAATTGGCAAACATTTGAAATGGAATAAGTTAATGAATAAATTTTTGTGACATGGCAAGAAATATGAACTTGCAAGCACAGGATTTTAATCAAAACGTTTCAAGGATTCAGAATTTCTAGCTAAGCAAGATGATGAAGTTAAATGAACTGCAAACATGTAGATCAATATCACCTGAGTGAGTGTACATCACTACAGCTTTATGATATTTGATGAAGATGCCAAAAATCCAGACTGGACAAAAGAGTACATCTTCAACAAATGGTGGTGGAAAACTGGATGTCCACACGTAGAAGGATGCAATTAAACCCATATCTATCGTCCTGCACAAAAATCAACTTCAAATGGATAAAGAGCCCTATGTGTACTTTAAATTATGTGTTTTAGCCGGGTATGGTAATGCATGCCTTTAATCTGAGCACTCAGGAGGCAGAGGCAGGCAGGTCTCTGAGTTCAAGACCTACAGAACAAGTTCTAGGACAACCAGAGCTGTACAGAAACCTTTCCTGGAAAAAGATAAATATAAATAAATAGAAGATATTTTAATATGTGTGTAAATGTACATTGGTTCCCAGGGAGGCCCAGATGAGTTCCCAGAGAGTGTCAGATTCTATAGAACTAGTGTGACAGGTTACTGTGAGTCTCTCAACACAAGTGTCAGGAACAGAGCTCATTTCTTCTGCAATTAGCAGCAAAGGATCTTAACTTGCTGAACCACTCTTTCAGATCACTGAGTTCATTTAAGAAATGGAAAGCAACAATTCGCTCTCTATGGATTGTGTTAAGAAACAAGTATAGTAAAAAAATCTCTCCTTCACCACTTCTTTTACATACTCCATCAAACTGGGCAACACTGTCCTCTGTTTCAAACAGCCCGGATGTGTTCATGATCCAACTATGTGGCATACTGTAATTGCCTGGAAGGTAGTTCAGAACTTTGAAAATATGAGAACTCCTTTAAAATTACTCTGACATCTTGCCAGCAGATGGCAAGCTATGCTCAGTTGCATATATACATGACTCTGTCTATATAAAGATTTCATAGGCAGCATATAGAAAGACCATTTATTCTTGTGCTGTTAGAGTGGGGGTTTTGTTCTGCTTTTTGCTTTTGTTTTGTTATTGTTGTTTGGGGTTTTTTGCCAACTTTAAAGAAGCTAGAGTCATCTGAAATGAGGGATCTGAAATGGAGAAGAGGCCTCCATCATATTGGCCTGTAGGTAAGTCTGTGGGGCTTTATCTTGACTAATGATTGATGTGAAATGGCCCAAGCCATTGTAGGCAGTGTCACCACTGGGCAGGTAGTTGTAAGTTGCATAAAAATTCAAGCTGAGTAATTCATCAAAGAGAAATATAGCAAGCAGCATTCCTCCCTGGCGTCTGTGTCAGTTCCTCTCTCCCCCTCCTCCAGCCCCCAGCCCTGCTAACCACATCTTTTTTTTTTTTTTTTTTTTTTTTGGTTTTTCAAGGCAGGGTTTCTCTGTATAACTTTGGAGCCTGTCCTGGAACTCACTCTGTAGACTAAACTGGCCTCGAACTCACTCAGATCCACCTGCCTCTGCCTCTCCAGTGCTGGGATTAAAGGCTTGTGCCACCAACACAGCTCCGCTGCTAACCACATCTTGCTGAGCAGAACATTCTCATGCAGCCTACTTGCAGTTTTGAGAGATCCATTGTTTTTAACGACATATAACAGATTGTTTTAGCTCAGTAGAGCTTTTAAAATCTTTGGTAATGGAAAATTTTGAGACTCCTGTCCCCTTTGCCCACCCCTGCTTCGCCACAGCTGTGATTTTCTAAACCTTAACTCCTGGATGGAGCGTCATTTCAGGCACCAGCCTGCTCTCCACTGCCGGCATATGAACAACTTGACCTGACCTTCACTGGGGGGCATTCTCCTGTTCCACATGTGGGTTTCTGATCTTCTGGGGGATGGAGTATCAGTTATGATTAGCAAGAGCCCAACACCACTGGATTGCCACCTCTGCTTTTTGGGGATGTTTGTTGTTGGTTACCTGGGGATGACAAACCCAATGTGATTAACAAGAGGCCAGCATCACTGAGCTGAAATCTTCTGGAAGTATTTCCTTCTGGAACTATTGTCTAGAGAGGCTGAATGCTGTAGCTCAAGCTGGCAGCCAAACTTGGTGATGTGTAGGAGCTGTAGGATTGAGCAGGTCATGCATAGCAGTACTTTGAGAGGCCAAGAGAGACCATTAGTGAACATGCAGCCTCAGTAACAGTGGAGACCCCAGAATTGAAGGAGTCATGGAGAGAAGCTACTCTTAGCACTGTGTGCCAGGATTGGAGGCCCTGCAGTGAGGGCATGGTGAATGAAGGTACAGCCTCAATTTTAGTGGAAGTCAAGGATTTGAAGGAATCCAATGGCAGGCATGATTACACTTATGCAGTGACTTAAACTCAGTGTGCACACCGTGATTAACAGGATATTGATTATCTTCAGAGTGAAGCCAGAGGATGCTTGACAGGACACTTGTGTTACTAGCAACAGCCTGAGGTGCTCTCCATTGGCCTTAGTGTACCTGACCATGCAGTGTGAATAGAGGAAAGGGACAGGGCTCTAGGAATCCCAATAGGTTCAAGCTGCACTAATTAGAGTGAAAGCTGAAGACCCAGCATATTTTCTGAGAAATAGAATTCCTGAGGGAGGAATAGGGATGGCTCCAGAGGAGGCCATGACCTGGCTAGCCAATAGCATGAACTGATATGAGCAGACATCTTCTGTGGGTTGGGCATCACTAGGCATCAGCTGATTCATTGATTCAAGCTTAAGTTGTGTTTAAGGATAAATAGACTTTGGACATTTGCCCTTCAGAATGGCTGTCATTCTCATTTTAAGTACTGGTTCACAGCTGGATATTGAAGGGGTTGCTACTGGGAACATTTTCCTAGGTATCTGAGGTAGCAAGGCTAATTTCTCTGCCAGTTTCACCCTACCTTTCCACATGTGGACACTGGGCACTGAGTAGAAAAAGACCTTTCTGGGCAACTTGGTCTGCTTCTATGCCTGACTCCTCTTGGCTACCTCAGGCAGTGGAACCATTATTTATCCCTAGTGCACAAATGGGCTTTGGGAGCCCATTCCCTATGGAGTGATCCTCTCAGCCTAGATACATGGACTGTGTGTCAGACTTTGATGATCCCCCATGGGAGGCCTCCTCTCGGGGGAGTGGATGGCGGTTGGGATGGGGGACTAGTGGGGAGCATGAGGATGGGAGGAAGAAGGAACTGGGATTGTTTTCAATTTAAATAAAAATTTAAAAAAAGAATGCTAAGCTAGCAGAGATGAAGGCTCCATCCTCAAAGCCATGGGCTGCTGTTCTCTTGTAGTTCTTTTGGTTTCCCCAGCAGCAGCAGCAGCAGCACCATCACCATCACCCACTCTCACTCGTCCTTGTTACCCCACCCCTGCCTTCAAAGTGAATACAGGGCATTTGGGATTGACAGGTGGGTGAGACAAGGATTTTTATTTCTTCTAGAGCGTTGTTCACAGTAATGACAAGACCTGGCCTCCTAAACAGGCCTGTGCCTATATTCCTGCCCCTTAGTAGGCCGTCCTTAACCTTAACTTTAACCTCTCCAAGACGGTGACCCTGGAGGCTGAGAGAAAGCTTAGACCTCTGTTTGGAGCAATATACCACCCATCTGTGTGCCTCAAAGGAAGCTACAGACAGACTGAGAGAGGAATCTCTTGAGATTTAGCAGCTGGGGTTCCAGGGACCAGTTGCTGGGATACCTGTCTGTGCATCTTCTATCCTGGGCTCCTGGACTCTCCCCTTCCTCCTGTCCTTTGTGCCTTTTCAAGTAAGCCAGTCTTTTCCTTCTGCAACACCTCAAGGTTGACCCAGCTTCCTCTGAAGAGCCTCCCATGACCCTGTAGGGCCCAGCCTGCCTTCTTCCCATCCCCTCAACCTCTCTCACTTCTTTGTCTCTGTTTGCCACTCCCTGCTCTTTAGTTCGGTACTTTGAATTCTCTTCTTAATATAGTGGCCTCACAGGAGAACAGAGTTTCAGAGGAGGATGGCCTGGTTGGTGGTAGATTTGGATAAAGAAGGAGGGGAGGGATCCCAGCCCTCTCCCTTCCACAGTTCTGGTTCCTGGAAACAGCAAGCCCATCTTTGTGCCTAGACAGGTGCTCTTGTAGGCAGGCAGAGTGGAAAGTGGAGAGGGTAGCTAGGCTGCGTCTCTCCACAGGAGATACTGTCCTTATGTCCTGTCTGAGCCTGATATGGCCTGTGCATGCTCGGTTCTGTAGGGAGTCACCCTAGCCCCGCCCAATAGCCCTGGGGCAGGTACCAGGTGGATCCGGGGACTCGCCCAGAAGGGCATGGTGAAGGAAAGCCGGGGTGACAGTAAGGGAGCTTCTTAAGGGGCTGCACGTGGGGACCCGGGGCCCTTTTGTTCTGGCCGCGCTGGCTGGGTTCTATAACCTAGCTCTGGCCTGTGTTTTACCTTGGTGTCTTCTGGAATAAAGAGACATTAATCTTACACGGTTCCATTGTGTCGGCATCTGGTTCTCTGGCTCTCTCTGCTCCTCCCTTACCGGTTCTCTCCAGGTGTTTGTAAACCCTTTGTTTCTGTTTCTCAGCTATCTGGCACTGTTGTGGAGACAAACCTCTCTTCAGCTCAATAGGTAAAGGATGAGGATGGGGTGATGTGGGGTTGGTAGGCAGGTGAGTCTTCTTTGGGACCGTTGCTTAGGTAACAGCTGATCCAAACCACATCCCCTTATCTCCCTAGGAGGCAGCTGCTGCCCCTAGGTTCTAATGGCATCTGAGTTCCTCACATTGAACTGCTCTGCTGCTTCAGCTGCCTGCTGGTCATGCCCTGTAAGCCCAATGCCACTCTTTGCTGAAAACTGCAGTTGTTCTTGCTCAGACCCTTGTCATACTGCTGACAACATCTGAGATATCCATGGCAATCCCATGTAGGGAATACCATAACCACGCCTGCTAGGAGCTGGCTACAGGTATGCCTGACCAAGCCTGCAAGGGCATGGTCAGGGTGAAGTAGGGAAGGTTTAAGGGGCGCACATGAGGAACTGCCTTTTCCTTTTCATTCTGGGCTTGCTGTACTTACTCCTGCCCTGCCGGCTGGCTAGGTCGCTCTGTAAGTAAGGCTTCTCCCTAATAAATACCCTTATATTTCTTCCTGACTCCGTATTGGTAATTCCCACATTAGTCCCATGACAGTGCATGAACCCCATGGGACCCAGAACATCCATGCCCACTGTGCATCTCTACCTTGGGACCTATTTGAGTCCATACCAGGATCCAGAACCCTCTCATATTCCACACCTCACTGCCCTGTTTTCTTATCAGCCTTAGACATAGTGTCCTCCCTGCAAACAACCCCATCATGACTCAGTTCTCTTCCTGGGGCTACTTGTCCCTTGCTCTTTCTGGGATTTTTTCTTTCTTCCTGGGATCTTAATGACAGAAGTCTCCTTTCATATCCATCTGGGTACAGGGTCACATGGCTTCTAGTTTGGTCACTTTCTAATGGGGAAGTGCACCCATTTGCCCATGCTTCTTGCATTCTGTAACCCCATCATGGTTGTTGCAGGACTGAAATGTGACCTTGTTTTTGGAGGCACATTGGTTTGGGGAGCCCTGTAGTATCTATGCTGGACTTGCATCCTGCTCTTGGGGAAGGGCCTTGAGAGGATTCCTGCTAGGGGAAATGGAGTTTAGTAGTCAAAAGGCTGAAAACCCCATGGATTAGATGGGTTAAGTAATATGAAAATTGCTCAGAATGTGCTCAGACTAATTGGAACAGCCACTATGCAATGCAATGCTAAGGAACTGCATTCTGGTTGGCAAACTTACACCTCTGTTAATTCCTTGGTTAAAATAGTGTTATGTAATACATGACTACGTTTTAATAAATAAAATCCAACTAGTCATTGTAAAATAGGCCTCATAGGATGTGTGTGCCCTTTTTGGTGCCTGCTTTGTGTTATTAGCTCTCAGGTTTCTGCCTGTAGCCTCCTTGTCTTCTATGGGCACAAGTCTCATGTTGCCAGTTCACCATTGGATTTTCTTTTTTTTGGGGGGGGGTTCAAGACAGGGTTTCTCTGTAGGGAGACACCCTAGCCCCGCCCTGGGACAGGTACCAGGTGGACCCGGGACTATAGGAAAGCGAAGGTGATGTAAGGGAAGCTTCTTAAGACGGCTCGTGGAGACCTGAACCCCTTTTTTGGCCGCGCTTGCTGGGTTCCTGTAACCTCTCTCTGGCCTGCGTTTTGCCCCTGGTATTTTCTTGAATAAAGAGACTTTAATCATCAGTTGGCGCCCAGCAACCCTGTGACCCGGGAAGAGCCCACTGGGTGCCCAGGAGCGGCAGGGAGCACCCCGCCGAAGCATCTCCACAGTGAGTTCCCACCGCGGGGCCACCGGCACCTCTCCACCCCGCGCTGCCGCCACGGTGCATCCCCCCCTCCTCCCCGGCCTCGCTCCCCAGCCTGCCCCTGGCGCCACGCTCGCACCCCATGCCCGGTCCTGCCCGGACCTCTGACTCCCGCTGCGGTATTTCCACACCGCCGGTGTGAGTCCCGCCTGCCCACCCGCAGGAGACCCGGCCCGGCCTTGCCTGGCTCCCTGGCCGCCTGGAGAGTTCTCCTGTGCACTCACTTTAGCTACGTGTGTGCGCTTAGGGCCTGAATGCAGGAGCTGCCTGCGCGCAGAGGGTTTTCAGCTTTCATCCACAGGGAAAGCACCCTGCCACCATTCCCCTGTTCCCGCCTGCCTGTCTACACCTGCGGCCACCGTCTGCTGGGCCAGACCCTGGCAGGGTAAGCTTTTCAACTCTAGCTGTGGGCACAGCCACCTGCCTGACGCAAATACCCGCCAGGTACATTCTAAAGATTTCCTTGGCGGAAAAAGCAATTTTCTGTGAGTCCGATCCTACTCTAGATAGATGCAGCTGCGCCGCCTGCTGGCCAGACATGGTTATTGCACCCGGAAATGGAATTACCAATAAATATGGCTGCATTTCCTTTGCAGTTAGACATGTATAGCATATCTTATGCTTATATGCATTCACTGCATATAAGGGAGGAAGGCAGACTCCTAGAACGGCAAGCCGCCAGGGACAGAGTTGATGCACCCCTCCAAAAAATCCTAGGAGAAGGTATTTATGCTGACCCACAGATTCAGGCTGAATATGACGACCATATGCTGTCCCTATGCAGGACAGCAGCACTAAATGCATGGGACAAGGTTCGTGAATCAGGAGAACAACTAGAAGCTTTTGCGAAAATAGAACAGGGACAAACAGAACCATTTAAAGACTTCTTAGACAGATTGACCAGAGCAGTAGACAAACAGGTAGCAGATCCAACGATACGACATTCAATTGTGTATAGCTTAGCTTATGACAGTGCAAACCCAATGTGCAAAAGAATACTTTTGCCTCTAAAGATCAGCTCAGCTCCACTAGAAGAATGGGTTCTGCATACTGCCCATGTTGACTGTAACATACAAGATGCTGGAATCTGGGCAGAAGAAGCTGTCCCAAGAGGTTTCAACAGACAACAGGAGATTAGAAAAGATAGCAACAGAAGGACTTGGGAAGGAAGAGCACCTTACAGGGGCTCACACAGGTATCGAGAGGCCAGTGCTCATTGCCACCATGACCCAGAGCCTTGCATAGGAAGAGCACGCTCCAGGAGTCCACGGAGGCGTCAGGAGAATAGATGTTTCAGCTGTGGTAAAATAGGACATATAAGGAGAAATTGTAGACAGAGAATTTCTAACGATTCCCCACGTGACAGGTCATTGCCCTCTGGGTTATGTAGGAGATGTGGTAAGGGCAAACACTGGACTAACGAATGCAGATCAACTAGGGATTTGCAGGGGAACTTATTGGCACTGGGAAACTCGGAAGGGGGACTCCAGCAGGCCCCTGCCCCGAGGACAGTTCAATCATTCCCAGTAACAGTGGAAGACAATCTCTCGCAGGACGAAAGATAGTTCCTTGCCTATGGTGGAAAATGACACTGCTCTAGAGGGTAGTTTGAATAGTGATGAAGAATCACATGTGACTGGTGAAAATGAGAAACTCATATTTTGGCAAGCTGCTATTAATGATAAAAGGCCTCAGTTGATAGTTAAAATTAATAATAAAGTTATTTCTGGCTTAGTGGACACTGGAGCTGACGTCACTATTATCACTCAGAAAAGTTGGCCTAAAAAATGGCCGCTTAAAGAAGCAAATGTACAATTTTTAGGAATTGGAACTCTATCTAGAGTTCGACGGAGTGTTAACTCGGTGGTCTGTATTGTACCGGAAGGACAAAAAGGAATACTGAAACCTTACGTAGCAGCTATTACTATAAATTTATGGGGTCGTGATTTATTACAGCAATGGAATACTCAAATTAACATCCCTCCAGTGTCAGATACGAATTCTAGACAATCGCTGGATAGTAGAAAGGATCAGGTAAGATGCCATGGAAAATGGTTACCAACTATCCAGGCTGTACAGACACTAAATACAAATGGCAGGCCTTCAGAGGAACCAAAGGCCCTGGCATTGAAATGGCTTACAGATTAACCAGTCTGGATAGGGAAATGGCCTTTGACCTCTGAAAAGCTTGAGGCTCTAGAAAAGTTAGTACAGGAACAGCTAGAGGGCTGGTCACATAGAGCAATCTACCAGCCCTTGGAATTCTCCTGTATTTGTCATCAAGAAGAAGTCAGGTAACTGGAGAATGCTGACAGACCTGAGAGCCATAAATAAGGTAATTCAGCCTATGGGCGCTCTACAGCCTGGAATGCCATTGCCTTCCTTAATACCTAAAGGATGGCCGATCATAGTAATTGACCTGAAAAACTGCTTTTTCACTATACCATTACAAGAAAGCGATAGAAGTTTGCATTTACAGTGCCAACTCTTAATAACTCACAGCCAGTTCGGTGATACCAATGGAAGGTTTTATGTCAGGGGATGCTAAATAGCCCCACCTTGTGTCAACAATGTGTACAACAACCTTTGGAAATAATTTGTAAAAAATTTCCATTATATGGATGATATTCTTTTAGCAGATTCTAGTGAGGAAACTTTGGAATGTATGTTTAAAATGGTGAAGGAGGTTCTGCCTAATGGGGTTTACAAATTGCCCCAGAAAAGATACAAAGAGGAGATTCTATTAACTATTTAGTATATAAGATAGACTTATGAAGAATCAGGCCTCAAAAGGTACAAATTAGAAGGGACAGTTATCAAACTCTTAACAGTCTTCAGAAGCTACTAGGAGAAATTTCTCAATTACAGATGATTATTGGTGCGGAAGGACATGACTTAAAGCATTTAAAAATGGCACTAAAAGGTGATAAGGACTTAAACAGTCCACGAGTATTATCTGCTGAGGCAGAAAAAGAGCTACAATGGGTAGAAAACAGAATATTGGATGCGCATGTAGATCGGATAAACCTTGATCTAGACTGCATTCTGGTTATCTTGCCATCCAGAGAATACCCTTCTGGGATTCTGATGCAGAGGGAAGACACTATATTGGAATGGATATTCCTGCCACATAAGCAGAACAAAAAACTAAAGACGTATATAGAAAAGATTTCTGATTTGATTTTAAAGGGCAAATTAAGACTTCATCAGTTGACTGGGAAAGACCCAGGAGAGATTATAGTACATTTAACTAATGATGAAATTTCCTCCTTATGGAAGGATAATGAATATTGGCAGATAGCTCTCACCGACTTTTTGGAAACAATTAGTAACAACTATCCCAAAACCGACAGAATTAAATTCATAAAAAAGACAGTTTGGATTCTTCCACGCATTGCAAGACAAACTCCCATTTCTGGAGTTCTTACTTTCTACACTGATGCTAACAAAACAGGTAAGGCTGGTTATAAAGCAGGTGAGGTAAGTAAAGTAGTTCAAAGTCCATATACATCTGTACAGAAAGCAGAATTATATGCAATTCTTATGGTGCTTATGGATTTTACGGAACCTCTTAATATAGTTACTGATTCCCAATATGCAAAGAGAGTCGTCTTGCACATGGAGACTGCAGAATTTGTCCCTGATAATACTGAACTAACCTCGTTGTTCTTGCAGTTACAGGAAACAATCAGAAATAGAAGTAACCCACATTACGCATATCAGATCCCATACGGGTCTGCCAGGCCCACTGGCACAAGGCAATGACAAGATCGATCGTTTATTGATTGGCACTGTGCTAGAAGCCTCAGAATTTCATAAAAAGCATCATGTAAATAGCAAGGGTTTAAAGAGGGACTTCTCCATCACTTGGCAACAAGCCAAGGAGATAGTGAGAAACTGTCCTTCTTGTTCCTTTTATAACCAAACTCCACTGCCAGCAGGATGTAATCCTAAAGGCCTTCGGAGGAATGAGATCTGGCAAATGGATGTCTTTCACTTTACAGAATTTGGAAATTTGAAATATGTGCATCATACCTTTGACACATTCTTAGGTTTCCAATGGGCTACTGCTCTCAACTCTGAAAAAGCTGATTCCGTTATTACACACCTACTGGAGGTGATGGCAGTTATGGGCATACCGGCGCAGATAAAAACTGACAATGCTCCAGCATATGTCTCCACAAAAATGGAACAGTTCTTCAAATATTATAACATTAAGCATGTCACAGGTATACCACACAACCCTACAGGACAAGCAGTCGTTGAAAGGTCTAACAGGACACTTAAGGAGATGCTCCATAGGCAAGCTGGTAAGTCGAAACCCCCCAAACATAGATTGCATAATGCTTTATTAATGCTAAACTTTCTTAATGCCAATGACAGTGGACAAACAGCTGCGGAAAGACACTGGACTACGGAAAAAATTGCTGAACTGAACCAACCAGTGTATTTCAAAGATATGCTGACCTTGGTATGGAAACCTGGGCATGTGTTACATTGGGGTAGGGGTTTTGCATTTGTCTCCACAGGAGAAGAAAATCTTTGGATACCATCAAAATTGATCAAGATTCGAGTTGAGGAAGACAACCCTCTTGACAAGGATGACTGACAGGTATTTACTGAGGAACCCTCCTCCAGAAGTCAAAGGACACTACATGTGTGGATACTTAAGGAAAGAACATAGCTATAACCATTGAACAAAAGGAACGTGCCATACAGTAAAATTTACAGCTGTCTCTCAAATAACTCTATGTCTCTTCATTTCCTAGTCCCTATTCAATTAAATCGATGCTGGATTTAGAGTTGGATTTGGCTTTCCTACTCTAAAATCCAAGCAAGTTATTTAACAACATTTAAAAGTTTCTGGTTATATCAAGAAGCCAATTGCTGTAATACAGAATAAATGAAGAATAAGAGGACTATCTTTGTCTTTTCTTGGCTCTTTCTTTCAAGGCCTACACCCTCTCATAATTGTTGTTCTTCAAAAATTGCCTTTCCCAGTACACATACATGAACAAGCGAACATTTCTCTGATGACACTTATGTTTGAGTCCCATATAGCCAACAAGAACCAGCCTGACAGCAATCCCTGCATGCTCCGGAAAAAGAATTGGACTATACCTCCCTGACTGCACAGGATTCAACTCACTCCGTTTCGACTGACACTCCAACCAGAACCTCGGAGTAATGACTTCAATCAAGTTGAGCATTTCAACATAGATCTTCAATCAAACAAATCTCATCTAACATGGACTAGACATAACTCATTAGAGACTTTCCCTGTGCTAGCATTGTTTTTTCCACAGGGCCCCCACATGACTATCATCGTCCCATTTCAGCAGGAAGTAACCTAGAAGATGCTACGCCCCCGTTCCCCATTATTGTTTATTAGGGTAGTGTAAGCCTAGTTAAGAATGACCTTCTTATTGTTTAGAGTTGGGATTGGAAGAAGGTGTTCAAGTAAGATACCTTTTCCACATGACTTTAAGACTTAGCTGGAATAGACATAGGATGTGCCATAGCAGATTATTGTATCTTCTTGTATTTCACCTTTATGATTGTTAGTTTTGGATATTTTACACTATTAAGTTTTAATCCTCTTTTTAGACTAAAAGGGGAATTGTAGGGAGACACCCTAGCCCCGCCCTGGGACAGGTACCAGGTGGACCCGGGACTCGCCCATAAGGCCGTGGTGTAGGAAAGCGAAAGTGATGTAAGGAAGCTTTTTTAAGATGGCTGTGGAGACCAGAGCCCCTTTTCTGGCCATGCTTGCTGGGTTCCTGTAACCTCGCTCTGGCCTGCGTTTTGCCCCTGGTATTTTCTTGAATAAAGAGACTTTAATCATCATTTCTCTTTGGCTTTGGAGGCTGTCCTGGACCTAGCCCTTGTAGACCAGGCTGGTCTTTAACTCGTAGAGATCTGCCTGCCTCTGCCTCCTGAGTGCTGGGAATAAAGGCATGTGCCACCACCACCTGGCTTCACCATTGGATTTTGACTTTGATTGCCCTCTTCACTTCTGGCTATGTAAATAGAACTATGTCAGGCTCAACATCTCAGGCAGCTATTTTTTTGGAGTCTTCTTTTGCCCTCCTGGCTCATACCCAATCTGTTTGGGAAGATCTGCTAGATGATCCTTTGCAATGAACCCGGAATCCGGCTTTTACTGGAAAATTGGAAGCTTCAGTCTCTTCCCGTCATGGCTGTCTGGTTCAGTGCTTGCAGCTGTCCCCCTCCTAGCCCCATGCTCCTATAGTGTTCCATAGAGATGAAGTCCTGAGCCCTTAGACCACTTAGCCTTTGGGTACAGCTTGTTTCCTCTGAGTGTGTTAATAGGAATACTGAGGCAAAGAGAAAGAAAACCATTCTGTTGGCAGAGAGAAAGAAAACCATTCTGTTGTTTTGAGACAAGATCTCAATATGAAACTTACTATTAGGCCCAGTCTGACCTTAAACATTTGTTCCCCTTGTTTCCACAGTTTGACCTCTAGGACAGCAGCCAGAACCAACTATAGAAATTTTACAGCCCTCTGTTTCACACATGTGCTCACTCCCCCCACCACACATACAGTTTCTATAAGCTTTTCCTTGAACAAAAACAGATGTTAAGCTCCTTGCCATGCTAGTCATTTTTCTCTTTCTAGCACATATTGTGTTTGTTCTTTTTTGTTGTTTTTAAAGACAGGGTCTTGCTATATAGCCCAGGCTAGCCTCAAACACATAATCCTACTGCCTCATTCTTCTGAGTGTTGGGGAGCTGTCTTCTATCAGAGCTTCCATGTGGGTGGGCTTTCTGTATCTCTGCAGCCAGGTCTTGGAGCTTTCCTTCTCCTGGTGATCTAGGGACGGATCCACACTTGAGTCTTCACCAGGAGAGCCACACTACCCCAGTCTCCTCCTGGACATGGCTTAAAGTGGGGCAAAGGTCAGATTTCTTTTGCTATAGAATTAGGCTGTGTGCCTTGGACCCTCCAACTGATGGACCTTTGCACTACAACTCTGACAAAAGACTAGAGTTTGGAGACTCACATCCTTTTTCAGAAGTGGACCACTTCTCTACCACATGCCACAACAGACTGCTTGCTTAAGCATCTCCTGGGAATATTGGGGGCAAATCTGCCTGGAATACTGGGGTGGTATTTGGAGGCAACCTAGTGTAGGGTCTTCACGAGCCCTCTCTCAACAGGTGACTCCTGCACCCAGTTCTGGGATGTAATGTAAAAGTGGGATGCCAGGGCTGGTGGACTTTGTAATGAATTTGGTTATCTTTTCTGCACCAGTATTAGCACCAGATGCTGGAAACAGCTTTTGGATGGCCACTAGGTGGCAGCTGTGCTGCAATGTCTCCAGGGCTCAGAAAGGACACCATGTCTATTTATTGCAAAGTAGCCTCAGACTGTTCTCCTGAGAGGTCTTCCCCTTGTGGCTTTTCTTGGAGACCAACAGCATTCCTGTACTGCTGGGAACTGCTTCAGCCCTTCCTTCAATGACTGCAAAGGAAGTTGGTGGGATAGAACCCACAAAGTCAGTAGCATGATCAAAGTGCTTAAATGCTGGGTGTGGACAAATGTTTGACATTCTGGTTAGGAACGTGTGTATGTTGGGGTATATCCACTTCTAGGGACCAATGACATTTATACGTCACCTTTGAACTTTGACCAGTAATGAACCTAAGACTTTTACCCTTCTTGCTAAGGAAGGCCATATCTTCCACAAGCCCTGCTTTGGGTCTGATAGCCTTGCGGAAGTAACACAGTTCTAAACATATTCCTGTTCTTGAAAATATTCCTACAATTTCCCTCTGTATCCTGAATGGAAGTGGTGGCTCTCTCAGTGTTTAAGCCACCAACCAACCAGGAAGAGGTAATGTGGTTTGCTAAGAAGTCAGACTCTGCAGTAATTAGGGAAAGAAGACGAACAATAGGGAGAAGTGAGTCATTTTCTTGACATGGTGGCTGGTCATCGGCGGGCACAATGGTTCTGAGTGGATTCTGTGCATGAGTGGTCATTGGTAACTGTTGGGCCCACATATGGTGCTAGCTACACCTAGTGGCCAACATGTCTCCTGCCCAGTTTCCTTGAAGGGACTAGGACAGGACAGGAGAGGTCTTCTGAGATCCTTCCTCAACAGGAATTACGCCCTACCACAAAAAAATGTGAGCAGGCTCCGAATTTCTTCAGGAGTCTACAATATACATTTGGGGGAGATTTTAGTAGGGTAGATTAGAGCAAATATTGATTGATATTTTTTCACTGTGCTTTCTTTATTTTTGCATAGTAGCCTAAAATACTTGAGCTTCATCAGATTTTAGTTGCTCATTCTTCTGTCATTTTCAAGCAGACAAAACTGGGTAAAGCTGAGATGTGGGAGTCCTTTGTTTTCTCCTTGTGGCGAGACTGACACACTAGTTTCAGGAAAGACATAGACATCCAGAGCATTAGGGCATCTTTGTTGATGCCCAGGATTTGATTCTGGGCCCAAGGTGTGTGTGTGTGTGTGTGTGTGTGTGTGTGTGTGTGTGTGTGTGTGTGTGTGTAGCTATTCTGATTTTGGTAGCAAAATCCTTTCACAGGCTTGGGGTGGGTTGGGAGAATAGATAAAAGCAAAGATAGTCCAAAACATTAGTTTTGATTCCTAGAGTTTCCTACATAGCAATAAAATACAATCTTTGCTTGCTTGTAAATGTACTTTGGAAGGCACTACAGGAACTAGAGAGTAGGAGGATAGAGTCAAAGGCAGCAGTAGAGGTGTGGGGTGGTACCCCAATGACATTTCTGGGGTCCCGTGTGTTCCCACCATTGCTCCTTTGGTTGGCCCTACCTTTTGTGCAGTTTCCATTGAAATAGAGGCTCAGAGCCTTGCTACTTGTCTTTGTTCTTTTATGAAGAGACTCAGAATGTAGCTTAGTGGCTGGTCTACATCGAATACAGTAATTAGTAAGTCAGGTGTGATTCCAAGAGAGTTAGCAACATGGAGCTTGGAGGAAAGGCTGTTCTTGGTCAGCTTACCTGAGACTGAGAAGGATAGGTACTGATTTAATTGTAGAAAGTATAGAAAATTTGGTTATGACCAAAACAGGACATCAAGCCTCCAGTTCTTTTTGGAGCACAATGATATCCCTGTCAGCACAGTGTATGTAAATGTTACAGCTCTAGAGGGAAAGGTATCCTAGCCACCAGAACCCAGGTCACACCTACAGCTCTGCCCTGGTGGGGGATGGTTTCTCTGTAGTAATGTAGCAGTTCTGCTCCTCTCTGAGAGAACCATTACTTCTCTGCTCCACTCTGCTAAGAGTTTCCCAGCAGAAATGTGGCAGTTTTGCTCCTGCTCCAGCAAAATTTGTTATTTCTCTGCTTGGCTCCACTCCTACAAAAAGAAGGATGTCCCTCCATCCTCATTCAAGATATTTGTTAGGAGGGAAGAATCCAGGAGAGTGGCTGCCTCTGCTAGGGGATGGAAAGGCAGCTCCAAACTGCACAGGTACAGGGGTTATATAGGGCTTCTTAGGGGTTTTCCCCTAAGAAGAAACACTCTGGAGTTTTCCCAGAGTGAAGATTTTCAGTGTGGGAATTGGTCAGATCTCAATCCTGAGCTTGGATGATCTCAGAGACTGGATAGATTTCATGCTCAGGGATTGATAGGTTTTTCTGCTCAAAGACTGGTTGATTGTAATGCTGAGTTTGGTCAGGGGCAGAGTGTGTTTCTTTGGCTCTGGTTTTAGGGTCAGAATGTGTTTCTTTGGCTCTGGTTTCAGGGTCAGGGTGTGTCTCTTTGGATGACTCTTTTACCTTACAGTGTATACACTACGGTACAGTCCCAAGGAAACAAGTAACTAACAGTGAGGGCCAGGCTTAGCTGGTATGGGAGGAATTTAGCCACTGGGACTAGGTTGTGGGCAGGACCTAGTAAGCAGGCCCAGATTGGATCTTAGAAGATCTGCCTGAAGGCAGGGCTTCTCTGTTGCAGAACTGCCCTCCAGCCTAGAGTGCTGAACACAGACTTCTTGGCCATTTTCTTCAGTCTTCTGTTTTGTTCTTTTTTCTTTTTTCATTTTTTTCTTTTCTCTTCAAATGCCACCCCATCACTAGCTCCTTGACAGCAGAGTGGGAAGGGCTCTTCTCTGGAGCTGGGTGCTCATTCTCCAGAGCAGCTGTGGCAGGCTGTGCTTCTTGCTCATTAGTGTCTGAAACTAGTACTGATGGTGGTGACAATGGTGTTGATGACGGAGAGGGTTCCTGGCCTCCAGACCTGCCACTCTTTGTTCTTGAACATTAGAGACTTCCTTCATCTCTGAGGCTACACAGTGGCCTTATGCCTAGAGGTTATGTCTTCAATTTTTCTTCTTTTGATGGGTTAAAAGTTGCCAGGGTGTAACTAGGATGGGAAAATAATTTTATTTGAAACAAGAGACAAAATGATTCTGTATTCCTTACTGTGCCCGACTTCCTCTTAGAAATAGAACTGAAGTTCTCTTTAGAGTCCAACCAAAACCCTGGTTGGACTCTCATAACTCTTGCCAACCTGGTGTTTGCATGGAGGTGGCTCATGACCACTGCTTCCTATGATGTTGAATCAGTATGGGCCCAGAGCCTTTAACATCAGGACCTCTGTCTATACCACCAAATAAAACTTTCAGGAGCTGTCTGCACCAGATGTTTGCTGTGTGTGGTTGTTAGGAGAGTGGACTTTTTTCATGACCTCATTTAATATTAGTCCTCAAATTCCAAGTGTTGGGTCCAAAGACACTAATGGTTTCTGTGTATATAAGAAAAAATATACATAGTGCAAATCTTACTAGTGACTGGCATGCCTTGGGAAGGAAGAGTTGGGGTATACTAATCACTAAATAGTTGGGTACATTGGCAGACAGTCATTGAATAACTTAAACATTCCCTTCTGCAGTGGGCTGCTTACAGTAAGGGATTCTGGAGCGCTGGTGAAGAGTGATCACCATTGGCTGGGAAATTCAACAAAATCAGTACAAATTCATCTGGCAACCCTCGCCTCGGCTGTCTACTGTTTCCAGTTTAACTGCATGGCAACAAGGATTATTGTGCCTGTTGTTCTTTTTGGTCCTGAAAACGTATCCTACCAATCCTATCTTCCACTAGCATTGGACTTCCTGGATCTGTTTTAGGAAGTAGCTCCTCTCCCTCCACCCACATTCACACCATTCAGGTCTTCTTTAATTGTTTTCTCCAATGTGTGTGGATCCAGGGATCTCTGGCTTGTACACAATTTACAATAGGAAGGTAGTTGGGTGGGGGAGGGTAAAGGGGTTGGACTGGGGAAGGGAATTTTCATTTTCAAACTTAAAATACTGTAAACATGCTTTTCAGAGACCTGTGGGATTTTTGCATAAACTACAGTGAGGACAAATAAGTGATTCTCTTCATCAGGGACTAGAGACCCAGGGACATTTGACTTTCTTATGGCTTAGGGATCAATTATATTTAGTGTAGAGGAACAAGCTTCCTCACAGCTATCCTAACAAACCTCGAAAGGATTAATTGAGCTGTCTGTCAGCAGCTGCCAGTGCTCTGGCTGGGTCAGAGAAATGGGATGGTCCCACCTGTTTCTCTTCAGGTGGCAGATTATCTGCCTGGTTTTCAACCCCCATAAGCTTCAGGCATCTGCCTGTCTCTACCTTCCCAGCACTGGGATTACAAGCACAGCTCATCTGGCCTATCTATTTTGCATGGATTCTGGGGATCACACTCAGGTCTTCATGCCTACTAAACTATCTCCCCAAACCACAGTTTAGTATGTTGTATAATATTCACTACATTCTTTCAGTTAAATATCTGGCATAAAATTAGATTTATAAAGTCATCTCCATCTTTTATTGCATTCACTTTCATACTTAAAATATTTTAAAATTATCATTCATTAATTTTTCCCAGCCTAGTCACAGTTACTCTTCCCTTCTTCTTCTCCTCCCAGTCTCTTCCCCCAATATCCTCTCCCATCCCTCTCTTTCCCCTTCAGAAAAGTACAGGCTTTCCGTGTGTATCAGCCAGACAGTGGGATATCAAGTTGCAGCAAAACTGGGTACCTCCTCTCCTATTAAGGGTGGATGAGGCAACTCAGCAGGAGGAAAGGGTCCCCAAAGCAGGCAACAGAGTCAGAGACACACCCCCAGCCACAAAATTGCAACATATGTGCTGAGTGCCCAGGTCAGTCCCATGTAAGTCCCCCGGCTGGCAGTTCAGTCTTTGTGAATACCCATGAACCCAGGTGAGTTGACCCTGTGTGTTTTCCACTGATGTCCTTGCCCCCCCTGTCTCCCATAATCCACCCCCTTCCATGGGATTTCCTGACGTCCACCTAACGTTTGGCTGTGGGTTTCTGCATCTGTTTCTATCAGTTTCTAGGTGAAGCCTCTCTGATGAACAATATATGAATATATAGCTGAATATCATTAGCAATAATTTCATTGAATTTTTTTGCCATTCATGTTTGGTTCCATCTTAGGTCTCTTGTCTGTTCAGCCTTTGGGTCCTCACCCTCCAGGCCATGGGTGGATTCCCTCTTGTGGTATAGGTTTCAAGCTGGACCAGTCATAGGTTGGTTATTCCCATAATTTCTGAGCCACCTTTGCCCCAGCATATCTTGTAGGCAGGGAAAATTGTAGGTCAGAGCTTATATGACTGAGTTGGGATCTTAATCCCTCTGCTGGAAGTCTTGCCTGGTTAAACGAGTTGGCCCATTCAGGCTCAATATCTCCCATTGCTATGAGTTTAGTTAGGATCACCCTCACAGATTCCTGGGAGTTTCCATTGCACTAGGCTTTTAGCTCATCCCAGAGATGCATCTGATTCTTGTTATGTTTCCCAGTACTCTCTGCCATCATCCTCCCCCCACCTGATCTCTCCTGTTCCCATGCTCATCCACTCCCATTCAGACTTCCCCCATCCACCTGGGATATCTATTCTATTTCACCTTCACAGTGAGATTGATGTGTTCCCCCTTGAGCCTTCCTTGTTATTTAGCTTCTTTAGATCTGTGGATTGTAGAATGGTTATTCTTTACTTTATGGCTAATATCCACCTATTAGTGAGCACATACCATGTTTGTCTTTCTGGGTCTAGGTTACCTCACTCAGGATGATTTTTTTCTAGATCCATCCATTTGCCAGCAAATTTCATGATGCATTTTTAACATATGAGGAATAATCCATTGCGTAAATGTACCACATTTTCTTTACTCATTATTTGGTTGATGGACATCTAGGTTGTTTCCAGTTTGGGGCTATTATGAGTAAAGCTGCTATGAGCAGAGATGAGCAAGTGTCTGCATAATGTTGTAGAGCATTCTTTGGGTATATGCCCAGAAGTGGTATAGCTGGGTCTTGAAGTAGATTGACTCCCAATTTTCTGAGAAGCTACTGTATTGATTTCTAAAGTGGCTGTACAAGTTTGCACTCCAATCAACAATGGAGGCATATTCCCCTTGCTCTACATCCTTTCCAGCATGAGTTGTCACTTGTGTTTTGTTTTTAGCCATTCTGACAGGTGTAAGAAGGAATCTCAGAGTTGCTTTGATTTACATTTCCTTGATGGCTAAGGATGTTGAACAATTCTTTAGGTGTTTCTCAGACATTTGAGATTCCTCTGTTGAGAATTCCCTGTTTAGATCAGTAACCTTATTTTAATTGGATTATTTGGTTTGTTGCTGTCTAGTTTCTTTATACATTTTAGAGATCAACTCCCTGTCAGATGTGGGGTTACTGGAGATCTTTTCCTATTCTGTAGGATGTGTTTTGTCCTTTTGATAGTATCCTTTTGTGGTGATATTTATTATTTTTTCCTTTTTATTTAAATTCTTTAATTTCTACTCATATTTATATATCCACCCCCCATTCCCTCACCCTCCCATCCTCCCATGTTACCCCCCAACCCCCCAACCCATCCCTCAACTCCTCCCTAGGGATAGTGAGGCCCTCCACTACGGACCTTCAAAGTCTGTCATATCATTTGGGGGAGGGCCTAGGCCCTCTTTGTTGTATCTGGATTGCAATAGTATCCTTCCATAGGGAATGGGCTCCCAAAGTCCATTTGTGCTCTAGGGTTAAAGACTGGCTCCTCTGTCAGAGGTCCCATAGACTGTCTTAGCTTGCCTGATGATTGAGAAAGCCAAGGTAGCCTCAAGCTATAAAAATCAGCTACACCTTTAATCCCAGGACTCAGAATAAAGAGGTAGATGTATCTTTGTTAGTTCAAGGTTACTTCCCACTTCCTCTTCTATCAGATTCTGTGTACCCAGTTTTATGTTGAGGTCTTTGATCTACTTGGACTTGAGTTTTGTACAAAGTCATAGGTATGGATCTATTATCATTCTTCTACATGTTGACATCTGGTTAGGCCAGCACCATTTGTTGAAGATTCTTTTTTCCATTGTATATTTCTGGCTTCTTTATCAGAAATCAGATGTCCATAGGTCTGTAAATTTCTGTTTGAGTCTTCAATTCAGTTCCATTGATCAACCTGTCTGTTTTACCATGCAGGGTTTTTTTTTTTTTTTATTACTACAACTCTGAAGTACAACTTGAAATTGAGATGGTGATACTTTCAGAAGTTCTTTCATTGTACAGGATTGTTTTAGCTATCCTAGTTTTTTTTTTTTTCATCTGAAGTTGACTATTCGTCTTTCAAGTTCTGTAAAGAATTGTTTTGGAATTTTGATGGGAATTGTGTTGAACCATAGATTGCTTTTGGTAAGATTACCATTTTTACTATGTTAATCCTATCCATCCATGGAACATGGGAGATCTTTCTATCTTCTGATGCCACCTTCAATTTATTTCTTCAAAGGCTTGAAGTTCTTGCCATATGGGTCTTTCACTTGCTTGATTAGAGTTACATCAAGATATTTTATATTATTTTTGACTACTGTGAAGGGTTTTGTTTCCCTAATTTCTTTCTCAGCACATTTATTGTTTCTGTACAGGAGAGCTACTGATTCTTTTGAGTTTATTTTGTATCTAGTCACTTTGCTGAATTTTTGGGTTTACTTATGTATACAATCATATCATCTTCAAACATTGATGCTTTGACTTCTTGTATCTGTTGAAACATGCTTTGTGACTGAGTATTTGGTCAGTTCTTGAGAATGTTCCATGAGGTGTTGAGAAGAAGGTATATTCTGTTTTGGCGAAATGTTTTGTAGATAGCTGTTAGATCCATTTGAGTCATAACATGTTAGCTCCTTTATTTCTCTAATTAGTTTTTGTCTGGATGACCTGACCATTGGGGAGAGTGGGGTATTGAAGTCTCACACAATAAAAGTGTGAGGTTTGATATATGATTTAAGTTTCAGCAATGTTTCTTTTACAAATGTAGACACCCTTGCTTTTGGAGCACAGATATTAAATATTGCAGTGTCCTCTTAGTGGATTTTTCTTTTGGTGAGTATGAAATATCCTTCTTCATGTCTTTGAGTTAATTTTAGTTTGTTGTCTATTTTGTATATTAGGATAGCTAAGCCAGTTTTCTTTTTAGGTCCATTTGACTGGAAAATCTTGTTTCAACCTTTTAATCTTTGGTAATGTCTCTCTTGGTTGTTGATTTGTGTTTCTTGTATGCAGAAGAAGGAGGGATCCTGTTTTCCTATTTATATTGTTAGCCTGTATTGGAAAATTGAGTCCATTGAGATTGAGAGATGTTAATGAGCAATGATTGTAAATTCTTGTTATTTTGTTGGTAGTGTTGGTGGTATGTTTGTGCGTGTGTGTGTGTGTGTGTGTGTGTGTGTGTGTGTGTGTGTGTGTGTGTCCCTTCTTTAATTTTGGCTGGTGTGAGGTTATTTATTGCTTGTGTTTTTGTGGATATAATTAACCTCCTGGGGTGGAGTTTTCCTTCTAGTACCTTATGTAGAGCTGGATTTGTGGATAGATATTGTTTAAATTTGACTTTGTCATGAAATACCTTGTTTTCTTCATCTATGGTGATTGAAAGTTTTGCTGAGTACAGTAGTCTGGACTGGCATCTGTGGTCTCTTACAGTCTGCAAGACATTAGTCCTGGCCCTTCTGGATTTTAGAGTCTCCATTGAGAAGTCAAGTGTAATTCTAACAGGCTAGCTTTTATGTTACTTGGCCTTTTTCCTTTGCAGCTTGAAATATTCTTTCTTTGTTCTATGTATTTAGTGTTTTGATTATTATATGTGTGAAAACTTTTTCCTAGTCCAATCTATTTGCTGTTCTTTTATCTTTATAGATATGTCCTTCTTTGGGCGTGAGGGAAATTTTCTTCTATGATTTTGTTGAATATATTTTCTGTGCCTTTGAGTTAGGATTCTTCTCTTTCTTCTGTTCCTATTATTCTTAGATTTAGTCTTTTCCTGGTGTCCTAGATTTCTTGAATATTTTGTGTTAGGAATTTTCTAGATTTAACAATTTTTTTTGGCTGACAAATCTATTTTCCTATCATGTCTTCAATGTCTATTGTTCCTGTTTGCTTATCCAGATTTTCCATTTCTAGAATTCCCCCCATTTTTTTGTTGTTGTTTTGCTTCTATTTCCATTTTTAGGTCTTGAACAGTTTCCTTCACCTCTCCATTTTTTTTTCTTTCATGGCATTCTTTAAATGATTTTTTTTTCATTTCCTTTTTAAGGGCTTCTATCATCTTTGTAAAGTTGGTTTTAAGGTTGTTTTCTTGTCCTTCACCTTCATTGAACTGATCAGGTCTTGCTGTTATAGGATAGCTGGGCTCTGGTGATGCAATATTGCCCTTCTGGTTGCTGATTGTGTTCTTATACTGGCATTTAGGCATCTGGATTAGATCTAAGTGTTAGTTCTCCATGTTGTCTTTGTTGTGGATAGTTGTTTTGTTGCTTTGTTTCTGTTCCCTTTCTGGTCTTCTTGCCTAAGTGGCCAGGAGTTCTGGTGACTAGTAACTCTTCAGGTCCAGTAGGGTATCTCCAGTGAGGATTTTGTGGCCTGTAGGACATCTGGGATTTGGGTGCCAATGTTGCTGCTGCAGTTCCAAGTATCTATGTGGCCTCTGTGGTTATGAGAACCTGTTTGTTCTAAGGGATTCATAGTACAGGATGCCTCCCATACAGAAGAAGTTTTCTGGCAAGGTAGCAGGCTGGGATATGGAACTCAGAGGAAGGGGTGCTGTTGGAGGTTTGGGGGCCAGTTTTAGAGAGTGTTAGCTGCTGTGGGCAGTGTTTTTCTTGGGTCCCTAGTATCTGCCTGGCCTCAGATAAAGCAGAAGTCTTCTGCTGAAGGTGTTTGCCAGAATATTGAGCCCAGAAGAGGTGGTGCAGTCTGGGATTGTTGGGCAGGCTTTGAGAAGTGTTGGTGGGTGGTAGTTGATGTCTGGAGTCCCTAGAGACAGCCTGGCCTCTAGTAAAGGAACCAGAGGTGTGGGGCCAGGGAAGGGGTTCTGTACTTAAAATCATTTTGCAGAAGTATTTTTACTTCTTTTCTGCAGAGTGTGATGACTTCTATCACTAAGTGTCCTCTGTCAATCAATCCTCTTTGTGCTAACAGGCTGCATAGACTATCAACAGTGATTAATGACCTGTCCAGAGATCTTAGGGTTTAGATGCTATAGGAAATGCCTGTCAGGATTTCCTTAAGAGTCAATGGAACAGATTTTTTTTGCAACAGGATCACATACTATGCATTTAACTTATGCTCTTGTGTTTCTTCAGCTATCAGCTTAGGGTCACAATGAAAGCAAAATTAAGCCTCCAGGAGGTGACTAGTGTATACTTAGTACTTGTTAATAGAAACATTTCTCCACTTGCCCCAGCCATGTTAATCTCAGTGTCTATGTCTCAATGACTATGAGTGTGATATGTCACTGACCTTTCCTCTGACAAGCAGGGACAATGGTAAATCTAAGGCTTAAGCTTTCATATTGTTTAGTGGGTAGCTAAGTGGCCTCTGCTCCCTGTACCAAGAAACAGTGACTGTAGTGCCTATGGCATGGCACAAAATGAACCAGGTTAGGCATCCCAGCCACCACAACTCCACAAACATGGCTGTGAGGCCCTGCAGGTGCACAGAGAATATCATGTCCCATTTGTGCTAAGATGTCCCAGGCATGAGATGAGTGCCGCAACTCTCCTGTCGGTTTAACCAGCTACTTGGTGTCTGAGTCATAAAGGGTAAAAGAAGCATACTCTCTGTGGTGTGGTTCCTGGGACAATGGTGAAAAGCTTTTTCATCAGAGCATCTTCAGCATGGTGTGGAAACTGGATGATAAGAACACAGGCATTGTCAGACTGCCTCTCCTTTTTATTTGTCATTGTTAGCTTAGTTTTCAGTTTCTAGCTAAAGACAGAGCTGGAAGTCTGACAAACACATATTACTATTTCCCATATCCCTAAATTTTTCAAGACCCCATTCATCAGAAAAATCTTTCTGCAGACATCAAACACATGAAGATCTTTTAAGTATCATTCATTCTCCTGCCTTTGTCAAAAAGCATATTTTCAATCACATTTAATAGATCACTGACTTCCCAACAGAAGTCAAAGGAAATAAAATATTTTTGTTAAAAATTGTTTTGTTTGACATAGTATGTGAACTTTACAATGTACGTATTAGGGCAAACTCTCAAAACAGAAGCACATTTCCCGCCCCATGAAGGTCACACAGAGCATGCGCACAGGCCACTTTGAATGCAAAAACCTATATGTCAGCTTTCCCTCTTGCACCTTTCATACCAGAGGACCAACCACCAACAGGGCTGTGTGCTTAAAGAGGGAAACTGAAGCTATCATTTAAAAAAGTGCTGCAAGGTGTGTCTATAAAGAGAACTGCTGTGAGTCCTTAAGGCAAGTGGTGTGTGGCCTTCTGTAGGCTGTCCCGGGCAGTATGGCCTTATCCTGAATGTGTGGCTCCATCTTGGAAAGTAATTAGCTTGTGCTTTTCTTTGGGTTTTGTTTTTTGAGGGCACTTCTTGCTTTGACATTCTTCTTAGGGCTGGCAGCTTTGGGAACGGATGGCTTTCCCTTTGGCTTCGAGGGGTTACTACGACTAGTGCGGCTGGCTGTTCGCTTCTTGTCTTGAACTGTCCTCTGCTGTTCACGGAGCCTCTCTTCCCACTGCTGGGAGGCAATGTAAACGTAACTATCAAATACATGTCATCCTTTTATGCTGTTCAACTGACATGAGAACTGACCCGGGAGGTTTCCCATTAGGGCAGTTCCACTGTAACATCACGGCAATCAACATAGGTTCCCTATGTTGCATACTTATGTATCCAGTGGCTGGAAAGAACTCCATATGCAAAGAAGTCTAAATCCTCAACCCATTTCTTTGAAGCTCACACAGATCATCTAGGCGCCATTGTCACGATCAGTAAAAAGCACATAGAGGTTTTTTGCAGAGCCCAAAGAGCCACTAAAAGTTCTTGCCAGCATTCAAAATCCTCCAACTGTTTCTAGAGCTCAGGCCTGTCACCTGTGTGCTTCTGATGGCAAGCCTCACAATATAGTATCTCTACACAACGAAGCATGCTAAAATAGTGTTGCCATCACTAAAAGCAGGAATCTATGTAGTCTCTCTACAAAGACAGTGATTTACTCCATTGAAGTAATTACCTATACCCAAAGGAAAATAAAACGAGTAGTTCTGCCTTCTTCACTGCCTCTTCCAAGACCCCATGTGCACAATGCTGACTATGCACAGCATTTTGCTCTAGAGATGCTGTTGCTTTTGTTGTATTATGTACCTATTGTAAAGTTTAACTAATATGTTAGGCACAGGGAAATGTAATGATATCAAGAGTAAAATTGTTGCATCCATTTACTATAATAAATGTGGTCTCTCTCAAAATGTCTTATTGTATTGTTTTATATTTTTGAAATTGCCTGAAGATAAAAAAAACAAAACAAACTAACTAATTAACTAACAACAACAACAACAAAAAAAACATGAGACATAGAGAGGCAGACAAAGGGGACCTGCTGTGACCCTCTAAAGTGCCCAGACCACTGAGGAATGAGTCATCTTTCTTTTACTTTTGAAAGCAAAAGTTGTGGTATGATGTATGTATGTATTACAGATTTATTTATCTATCTATTTATTTATTATTTTAGTGTGTATGTACACACATGTGTGGAGTGTGGAGGTCAGAGGTTGAATTCCTTTCTTCATTGATTTTTCAATTATAGGTTTGTCTTGGGAACCAGAAATGCAATTCTGCTAAAGTATTTTAACTCATTACAGTGAATACACTTACCGAATAGTTCCCAAGATTCTGATGGGAGATTTACCACACACCTGACACAGTAGTGTTTGATTCTATTTTACAGGCATGCTCAGTGTTCAGATGTTTTTCCCTAAGCTAATTCTTAATATATTCCCTTGTCTTACCTAAAATTTTTATTCATCCAAACTGAAAAACTGGACAGGAATGCTTTCTTTTTTGAAGCTAAAATATAAATTCTCCTCAATATGTCTACATTTATTTTGAGGACCAAAGGTGCTTTAAAAATTCCAAACAAATTACCATTTTTAATTGCAGATGATTTTCATCTTGGGTGGGGAGAATATTATAACTGTAGCGTAACTGTCAAAGTGATAGTGATATTACCATTAAAATTATACATTTGACCACAAATGAATTTCTTTTGCTTATGATTATTTAGAGACATGGCTTACATTATTTTAATTGCAGCACAGTATGGTTAGTTGTGGTATGCATTTTACAAGTATTTGCATGTCTGCAGTTATATGTTCGTTTTAACCCCTATGAACACTAAATTTTTATACTGTTTACTGTATTAACTATGTTATAATATAATAAAAAAGAAAAAGGCCTAGTTTAACCTGGAATTAACTGACACCTTATATTTGAGTACAACTGCATTAACTATGAGGTTGGGTAACAGTTTCTGATAAGAATTCCAACTAAATTAGATATGATTCTCAACTGTAGATTCAAAAGACAGGTGCTCTTGACATTATTGGCTGTTGTGAGAGCTTGGGGAGAAGACATTGTGGGAAAATACCCAGTTTGTAGTATTTTCTTACAGCCATTTCTACCCATGCCCACCATTTTGCTAATTATACTTACTATGGACCTTCTACTAAGTTGATCTCTCCATTTTTCAACTAAACAGTTTTCAAGAAGCATCATCCTAGAAAAAAATAAATTTCTTGGCAATTAAATTTTGGTTATAAAAGTTAAGCATTTACCAATACAGAAAATCATACTTGTTTCCTCATAACTGTTTATCTACTATTGATAATTTATGGATTTTTCTTGTTCCTATATGCTTTTCTGATCACACTGCATATGTAGATCTTTTTAAATAGCCTCATTTTCATCTAATTCACTGACATTAAAATACTAATTAAAAGTAGAATCTTCTGTTTATTTGAGCTTCAGAAATACAGAAGTAAATTTTAATGTTTATTTACTGTTTGTACGTAGGGAAATTTTCTACGAGGATTTAAGCATACATTTATGTATTGTGTTTTTAATACTTTAAATGGTAATTTTGGAGAATATCTGCATCTTCATCATATCCATTACAGAGGCATACCCTTTTCTATTGGCTTTTGTGACTGTTGTACACATATCATCCAGTTAAAATGTGCACTGACATTTTCCTTTGCAGTTTCTTGCATTGATTTTGTGCTTATAAAGCACTTTGCATTTCAGGTGTCATATTTCTAATCATCTAATTTTGTCCTTTTGACCATGGTTTTAAAATGTTCACCAATTTAATCCATTTTAAATTTGTCTCTTAATACAGTGAAACAAACCACTTTTTATAAATAAATATATCTGTAACTAATACATTCATATGCAATGGTTTTATCACATCACCATCATAAAATATTCTTTTATTTGTTTAAATTATTTTCAAGAATATTTCCCTTAGCTGGATCTGCTTCTTACATGCCTATAACTCCTGCTATTTGGAACAGAGACTGATGAAGGAAGGTTGCAAGTCTGAGGTCTGGTTGGGCTACTGAATGAGTACAAGGACCACCTGTACTACATTGTCTGAAAATAAAAAGTAAAGTGGGGATTGAAGGCTTAATGATATAGAATGCTTGGCTCATTGAGCACTCAAGGCCCTAGGTACAATCCTAGGCACTGGAGATAAATAAAATAAAGGGAAAGCATTTCTTTTTCTTTATCTGTATGTCTGTTCTTAAACTACATAGTTTCAAAATGAGTAGCTTTATGACAGTTTTGTGTCTCTTCAAGATATATCTCTAATTATTTTCAAAATCTTCTTTACATGAATCACAGCCATCCAAAAATAGTTGCACTGAATGAGTCTATAATCCACTCATCTGCCTAGAAAGAATTGAATGACTAATAACCTAGTATGTCCCCAAATGAACCCTGCTTTGTTACAGCTCATATAAACACAACGAAGAAATGAGTACAGAAGCACTGGACATATCTTCAGGGAGACAGTTGTAAATAGAAGGATGGTTTGAAAGCAAAGAACATGCAGCGCTATGGGAGGGGTATCAACAACTGATAGAATACACATCTAGGCATTGAAATTATGACATTTTGAAAAATGCATTTGCCTTTTAAGTTTAGAGGAATGGAGTCTTGGGCTTTATCAAGAAGCAACATATAAGTATAAATGCCAGAAAATGAAAAGGGGGGTGTTATATAAATATGTGTAATTTTCAAAGATAAAATTACTGCAAGTTATGGGGTCTGTCCTAGGACTTAAGCTGAAAAGCTCAGTTCTATATTCTCAGGACTGTACTGATGTGTGAACAAATGACTAGGGAAAGACATGTGTTTGTTTATTCAATTATGCTTTGCTTTGTGATGACTTAATTTGACATTATATGTTCTCAGATTCAGAAACCATCTTAAAGTTTCTATGTGTGTTTGTGTGTATGCAATGTTCTATAAAAGGTACTTTACACATTAGGAAAACACAAAACTTTAGTCTAAGGTGGCTGCTAGTTGGCCTCTAAGGTACTGGACAGTACTTTAAAATTCGGACCCCTTCATGCTAAGACTGGTAAAAAGACTTAAAAGTAACTCTCTTACTCAACATAATTTACTTGTTGATTATTTTAATTCACCTGATGGATTCTGAAATAGATTTTTAATTATCCTATTTAAGTATTTTTCTAAATTTCCCTCATTCTATTAACTGGAAATTTAGAATATTCAGATAATGAACAAATTTATATTTAGGAAATACAGCAAGCCAGAAAAGACATCTACTAAAATATTATTTTTCAACAACAACTGGCATTTCTTTGACCTTTAAAACCATGACTGCTCAGTGAGATGCATGCTCTGCATGCAATTCTTCTGCTGCTTGGAACCTACCTTGAACGCCACTCATAACACATGATTAGGACATCTTGATGGGGCAGGATATGTGGACACTGGCAGGAAGAATTCGTGATGAGGGGAACTTGTGTTCGAGGTATGGGTGAGGAAGACTTGAAGATGTCTTTTACATCCACCACAGTTGTTACTTCATTGCAACCACTCCTCTGGATGGCTTTGATTTTGGCATGAATAACTGCAATTTAAAACTCAAGTAAGTGCTGTTATTGAAGCCTTTGGGAGAACTAGAGGCAGTGTTTTAGGGCCAAATCCAGAGCCTCTCTTACAACATTACTCCTGTAATTACGGTCATGTCCAAGCACCCCAAGTGCAGGCAGAAAGCCCACACTGCTAAATGCAAACATCCTATTTTTCAACATTGCCTTAAAAATTCATGAACCACATCTCAAAATGAGAGGGGAATTAGAAGGCCAGCATTAGCCTGGACTTACCGGTCAACCAAACCATGTAAACATTTTTAACTGTTTTTACTTTCCCTTCTTATGAGTTGGATGATGGCCATCAGCCATAACAGCCAGGTCCTCACAGAATGCTGGCTTTTATCTAACCACCAAACATCCTCCTATAGTCCAGTTTGAACTAATTTCTGAATATTTAGACAACCTGAGACCTAACACTAATATTTTCCAACTCAAGGAATCTCTTAAAGCTGCTGTTTTCAATTCATTCATTTCACCAACTGACAGTGATGACCCAAGGAGAGGGGAGATGAGATTGTTATTGCAGGTGGATGTTCAGGTCACCACCTTTGATCAAGTGTTAAGTTCCAGATTCTTTGGACTCTTGCTATTTAGTACTTCTAGTGGAGTCACTGATTAACTCAATAGGTCTGTTTTGGATTCCACCCAAGGAAGCTGGCCTGAGGAGGAAACAAACATTTTTCAAGTGAGCAGTTCATTGCTAAGGTGCCTCCAAAGCATGGCACCCCAAAGATAAGGGTAGCAGGGGTTAGATAGCCTCTGGTTAGACTTAGGCTGGATCTTGGCAGACAAGAATAAAGCAGATAATATTAAGACAACGTCTACATGGAACACGTTTCAAGAATGAATGCTACTCAGAAGAAAATAAAATTTCTATTGTTAAATTGTCCATAATGGTTATTTTTGACTCTCAAATATGACAGCTGAACTGCAGGTTATTTGTTCAGAGTTGCTATATCTCCCTACTTTCTTAAGTGGTAAATAATCTAAGACTTCTTATTGATACATAATTTCAGTTAAAATATGAAACCAAATTGATAAAGAAACTATACTTTTCCTGTTACTTTTCTGTTCTTCTTTTAAGAGAAATAATTTAAGAAATGAAACAAGAGATTAAATAGCCCAAGTGGACACTTGATTTGTTTTTACTTTTTCTTCTTTTCATGTATATGTGTGTATAGTTACAGTGTGTGTGTGTGTGTGTGTGTGTGTGTGTGTGTGTGTGTGTGTTTATTTGTCATGCATGGGTGGATGCATATATGTATTGCTGTAAGCAATTTAATTGCTTCAGATCTCAAATACATGTTAAAAAACACAATTAAATTTAATTCCAAATGATAACAGTGGAATAAAAAACACTTAAAACTTTTAAAATACCATGACTGATTTGTTTTTCCTTTGGAGGAAGTACTAAATGGTTTGTTCAAGTAAAAGAGAGGAGCGTTAAACATCTGTAGCATTTGATGAGAAAAAAAGATACATAGTCAGGTCTTCATCCTCTGGTCTTCAGATAATCAAATCCTGGTCTGAACTCTCGTCCTTCCTATACTGAAATAACTGAGAAAGAGAACAATGGTCCTCTGCCACTTTCTATACAGCAGTTTTCGCTGAGACAATTTCTTATGTGATTTATTTTGTTTATTTTGATTTACCCAGAAAAGCAAGAAGCTTTATGGTTGTTGTTGAGAGTTCCAGAAAACATATAATTAACAACAATAACAGCAGCAAAATCCATCATCTCCCTTTGTGCGATTAGGACATCAGTCTGATGTGATTTAAGTGCCTTAGTGTGCTAAGTCCCCAAAGCAAATGGCAATTTCAGAAGACTTACCATAGCTGTAGTTTTTGCTCAGGTATGTTGCCAAAGTTGGCTTCACCTTTTTGCACTTGCACCGATCTAAAAGAGACATAAAGTACATGGGAAGTGGGGAAGAGACATCTCCATCTCATCACTCTGAGCACAAAGCAAGGGCATCTGAGGATGGAACTCACCAGGGCTCAGGCGTTTGCAGTCAGTATCAAAGGGCCTTTCCTGCATCATCATATCTGGTGTGATGTCTACCCACTTCACATCTGAAACACAAATGGGGTCATGGCATTGTAGTCAATGACTGGGTCCCTTCAGCCAAATTGAATGAGGAATCATTAGCGGCTACAAGCCAACACAAACATCCAACTCAATATTACCACTGTAAAAAACACGATTCTCACCTGCTTTTCTCATGACACCTCAGGCTTAAGAAAGAAGTCTGTGAGCCAAAAATTTGCTTATTCAAACAGAACTTGATGTGGAATGAACATCCATGACACCAACCTAGATCAATCTCATACCCATCCCCATCCTAGCCATCCTGATACTCTTGCTCCAAGTTACTGTGTTAGCATTTCTCTGATCAGAACAAGCAGACTATGCCCACATTGCCACCTCTTACTGCCATGCAGAAACAGTCTGAAGCTTCACTACCTAAACTAAGCATAACTTCCAGGCATTTATGAGATTTACACAATTGTCTAATTTAATTTTTTTCTGATATTCTTAGTAAGAGACAAGTTTAAAACAAGGTTCACAAATTACACCAGTCCCCTGGAGTCACGTTGTGGAATCAGTCTCTTTAAATAGTGGATGATCTGCCTTAGGAGAAGCCTTGGTAAAATATTGCAACGCTATTCTTGGGTTTCATTTTAAGAAGAGAATTCATAGTGCTCCTTCCAACAAAAGCGGTAAAATAGCAGGAAAGAGAAAAGCAGGAAGTGACACAGTGATCAGAGTAAACAACATGCCACAGTACTGGGCTCAGTGACTACAACATAGGAACAGAGTGGAGTTTATCTGAGTTCCAGGACGACTACATTTGTTTGCTTTACTCCTGTAGGGGAGTGAGAATAGCTATTGTTCTTTGAGAAAGAACTTTCAATCAGCACTGAGAGTGTATTAACCACCACATGGTGGGGCTGATTCAAGCATTAGGGAAGGTGAAGGACACAGGGTTAACACTGACCCACACCCAGTAATATCTGTTTGCTGTGCCTTTTGTTTCTGCTATTTACCACAAATAAAAACACTTAAATGGTTTACCCCCAAGCAACCTTATTCCCAAGTCCTTCAGGGAGCACTGGCATATTTCCCTGCCTTGAGAAATCTTCCCCGTGAAGTAATCTTCCCTGCTTTTCACCTCCCTCAAGGCTCAGTGAATTGTGATGGGACAGGAGCTGGTAGGCTGTACGTGAGGCCACCTGGTTATCACGTGATTGTGTGGGCCCCTGGACTCTCTTGTCCTCCTGGGGTACCTCCTCTTGCCTTACCTTCCGGAAGGTCAGTGACTATGGCCTCGGGAGAGATGCACACCCCACGGTCATAGACGGGCAGCTCGTCACAGGCCAGGCTCTCTGGCCAGCTGTGGTTGTACATCTTCATGAGGGGCTCACAGTCGTCGCGTGCACGCTGGCACACAGACTTGCAGGGCTTGATGGGGTCGTGTAGGAACTCCAGGGTACAGATGGGTGCATACATGGCGCAGAGGAAGAAGCGCAGCACAGAGCTGCAGTTCACATCCACCAGCTCCTCGTACTGCTCGATGGCCAGAATGGCGTTCTCCTGCGTGCTGTGGTGCAGATGGTTGGGCATCCGAGTGATGTTCCAGGGCATGTGCCGGCACATGGGAATGCGCACAGCTTCGCAAGGTGCGCCGCGCACTCCCAGCGCCAGGCGCAGCCACAGGCACAAGGCTACCAGGATGGAGAGGAGCATGACACTGTCCTCCGGAGCTGCTGTTGACAGGAAGAACCTCTCTCTTCCAGCCTCCCTATCCCTTCACCTAGAAGCAGCGGGTGAGCTTTTCTGCAGGTCGGCACTGATGGGGAGTTCTGGAGTCTGGCCACAGATCGCCCCTGGGCGCACCGAGCACCAGCAGCACCAGCACTCAGCCTCCAGAGCACCGACCCGCGCAGGAAGCTCCAGTCTTGGACCCCGCAGCTCGGAGCATAGCCAGACACAGCCATTGCGGGACCCTATTTATCCAGACTCGTCCCCTGACGTGGGCTCAGCAGCCTTGGCAGCTGCGAGCTAAGAGTCGGCTCCCAGCAATGCTGCTCCACCCCCAGCCTCTTGTGCAGAAGTGGTGACATCATCTCTGCCTCTGGGCAGCCAAGGTCTTCAATCCTGCATTCCCTCAAAGGCCCTCCCTTTTTAGGGTGGCTAGTCCATTTTTCTTCAGATCAAAAAAAAGGAAAGTCTCGCATTCAGTCATTTGTGATACTTGACACAAGACGGCGCAGGGAAGACTTTGAGGACAGAAAAACACTCTTTGCTCAGTTAGCCTTAAAAGTTTCCCTAAATGGAGAGTTGGAGCAACCTGACTCTTCGGTCGCCGTTTAATGTGAAAACATTTGCTTTTTCTTTCCGGTAGGGGGCGAGAGATGTGCCGAGTAGTGAGAGCCTGTGGAGCCTAGAAAGCCCAGCGAAGTAGGTGTCTCAACCAGCACCAACTGGCAGGGCAGTTTATATAAGCCTCCCCCAGGCTGCTCCAGGTTGTGTGGGATTTGTTGTTGCTACTGATGTTGTTTTGTGGCCAATTGGCTTAGTTCTGGCTCAAGTTTTACCGGGCATTTGGTCTGTGCCTGCTCTAGGAACTTAGAACTGCCCTGGGGTGCAAGAGCATCTTTGGTTGGAGAAGTTTCTCTGCTTGCTTCCTTTCTCTAAATACTAATTCTTGAATCCTCCAAGAGTGGAAACCAGGAGGAAACAAAGACAACTTGAGACACATTTTGAAAGATTTCCCCAATGTATCAGTCTGCTCTTTGATAAACTACAGACTATTTTTCTCGAGTAAGAATCCACTAGCTTTGGAAAGCAAGTGTACATGTTTATTTTTCCTCTTCTTCGAATTAGAAAGAGGCAGAACAATCAACACTGCCCTCACTATTCCCAGAAGAATAGTTACTGAAGCAAGTTCATATCATATGCCTGGCAGTCAAACAGCAAGGCTTCTGGTGTAAATTTGCTGTCATCATTAACATTAAGAAAACATGTTGTCTGAACATTAATCTTTAAAGCTATGGCTGAACTTAAAATTCTGGTTTAAGGAAGCTCTTTTGCCTCTCCAAAGCTGAGAGAATCTGGCTGAGGATTAAAACAGCTGGGCAAAATGGAACAAAACACAACAAAACACAGCTGCTTTTGTCCTCTTTATTGAGTAAGGTATGGGGACAAGCACCTTCAAGACATTAATTTGCCTAAGAGTTCTGATATTATTTGGAAACTGCCCAGAGTGCCTCCAGGGCGTTCGAAATAGGTATTCTGCTTTCCTACAGACCAGGTTTCAAGTTCCAAAGATGCCAAACCAAGCCAGAAAAACATCAAGCAGAGTGGGTGGCCCAAATGACATCTCCAGCCTTTTCCAGTAGTGAAACCCCAAGTTTAAATCCCTCACTGATCAATGAAGATTTTTCAGATTAACTTCTTAATGGGAACAAGAGAAAGAGCAAAACTTCTCACCACTTTCCTGTGAGCTGTCGGGGGAGGGCACACTTGGAGAAGGCTCACTCTTAGGCAGCCAATTTGAACTTGTTGCAGATTTAACTGTGCAGGCCCCTTACCACCTCATCTCAAAGTTTCATGGGCTTCCCTGGTATCCTCTGATTGCTTATTCTTTAATAAAGAGAGGGCTAGGAATATAGTTCAGGGGTAGAGCACTGACCAACATGGGGGAGGGCCTAAGTTCATCCCACCACTGAAAGAAAACAAGCAACGAAGGAAAATGTTAAGACAAGTATTTGGGGCCGAGGGGTAGAGCTAGAGCTCATTGATGAGCTCACCTCAAGTTTACCCTCAGCCTGGGGGAAACCGTCTTGTCTTCAATGCTGTTTGTAACCCTATCAGACCCACTCTAGTCTGTCCCTTGTATTTTATAGACAGCCGTGGAAAGGACTCAGGAAACTGTCCAATGTTCTCCCAAAAGTCTGTGATTCTAGCTTTAGCACTAAAGCCACTGTCCTCTAGCTAAGTGCTTCTCTGGGGTGACTCCCTTTTGGTCCCTCTGTGCTTACTTCTCTCTCCTTCTAAATGTCTGCTGCTCTCCAGGATTGTGCCCTCAGCCCTCTCACTCCTAATTCTCCACTATACTCCAGCTTCCTCCACCTTGGCACTTGTGCAACTTAGGACTGAAAATCTTGCTCCTTATTTCCCAGCTCCATTCCACTCTACCCATCCCTAGTTCCTTAACTCAGCCAGATTCTCTGGCCTGAATTACATACAGCAGCTTCTCTCCCTGCACTCTGCCGCTCTGTTCGGACCTGCATATTCTCCCTTTGGTGCCTGAGCAAGCCTTCTAGTGCATATCCATTAGGAGGCCCCCTCCCTAGCCTTTTCTGGGCTGGTGGCTCCCACAGTCCTCAATACTAATAACAAAAACGCTTAACAGACTTAAGACCCTACGTGATGGGGCTCCGGAATGCCCTTCTGAGGCTTGAACTCCAATACTGGACCCATTGTTCTCTTGCCCCCATTCAGGAACACCCTCAATCACTTCGTACTGGCTCATTCTTCTTCATATTTGCTATTAAGTGCAAACGTAAATAAAATTGTAAAGCAAGAGTCTTTAAAAATAAACTGCTTCATCTTGTCTTGATTGGATAATATTAATCCTAACATTACTTAAATATAAAGATGTAAACCCTGAGATACACAAACCTCTAGACTTGAAGCTGTGCCATGCAGGGACGGACAGAGAAGTCTCACTGAATTGTGACTTCGAGATATTGTAAAGGCCTGAGACTGGGAACTGCCCAGCGACCACAACAGTAATTAGTGTTATTTCTTCAGGACTCACCAGGACAATTTAAATTTGTTTAACAAACAAACAAACAAACACAGGTCGCAATTTTGCCAAGAAACAAGTACAGCAGCCAGAGAAAGTGCTGCACTTCTGCTTTCTGGACCCCTTAAAATCGCCCCCAATGAGGGTTTGCGGGTTGAAGACTGCACATCTTGGAGAAATGTGTCCCTTCTTAGCACATTCCATCTTCTCTGCCCCAAACCTTTGAAATCGCGGTGCCCTTCAGGATGCTAGGTGGCATCACGGCCGCTGCGTTTCCTGTTGGCAGCAGAGAGCAGTGAAAACAAGCTTTAGTAAGCAACCGCCAGGGCAGAAAGCTCCTGGGCGATTCACGCGGCTTTCCCAGGCCGGGGTCCTGAGCCCCTAGAACGGAAAACCGGGAAAGACCAGCGCTTCAGAGCACTGCGTTCCGGAGTTCATCTTCTGCCCAGCACCGAGAAAAAGCGCCGCGCGCCCACTCCGAGCTTCGGCACCCTCTTGGGCTCAGCTGACCCCGGGGCTGCGCATGGCAATGCACGTACACGCTCCCTGCCGGGTGGTCCAGGGCCCTAGGGGCGCCTGGCTGCGGGGTGGCCTCTGGGTCTGGGCGCTGTGCGGCCTGTGCGGCCTGGGGACGGCGGGCTCAGCGGGGACCCCGCAGCCTTGTCAGGCGCCCCAGCAGTGGGAGGGACGCCAGGTTCTGTACCAGCAGAGCAGCGGGCACAACAGCCGCGCCCTGCTGTCCTACGATGGGATCAACCAGCGCGTGCGGGTGCTGGACGAGAGGAAGGCGCTGATCCCCTGCAAGAGGTAGGCGCGGAACGGCATGATGGCGCCAAGGGAACGCCAGGGCAAAGGTGCTTGGCTCCTCAGCTAGACCTCCAGACACTCCCTGCTCCTCCCTACCCCCAAGAACTTTACAGGGGCTCTTGGGGGATGGCGTGGTCTGCCCAGCGAGGCAGAGGCAGGCAAAGAAAGGGCTCACCAAGGGCAGGATGGAACAGCCAGCCACCCTAAGCCCAAGTTAGCCCCAAGTCTTCACTGCTGAGTCAGGCTCCCAGCACCTGGAGCCCCCTGCAGCCTAGGGCATGTTTTTTCTAGAAGTCACCTACAAGGGAGACACAAAATATTCTCTAACAATATTGTTTTTACAACTAAAAAATTTGAGTGTGTGTGTGTGTGTGTGTGTGTGTGTGTGAGAGAGAGAGAGAGAGGAGAGAGAGAGAGAGAGAGAGAGAGAGAGAATGTGCCTGTGTGTGTGTGTGTGTGTGTGTGTGTGTGTGTGTGTGTGTGTGTGGTGTGCCCATGTGGAGGCCAGAGGACAACTTATCAACTCAGTTCTCTCCTTCCTTCTACCATGTGGCTACTGGACAACACTGTAAAAGGAGTAGAGAAATAATTTTTAAAAGTTGCACACAAACTCATTACCCCATTACAGTATTAACATTTTTGTTCAAACCTTGAAGATTTTTTCTTTTGTAAAATTAGTTAAAACTCCCATTAGAGCACATGCAATGTCACCGTAAAACTCTCATTAGAGCATATGTACTAACTGCCACCTTAAAACTTCCATTAGAGCACATGTACTGCCACCTTAAAAATCCCCATTAGAGCACATGTATTACCACCTTAAAACTCATTACAGTACATGTACTGCCTCCTTAAAACTTCCATTAGAGCACATGTATTGCCACCTTAAAACTCCAATTAGATACAAGTATTATCACCTTCCTCCTTCATTTACCTATGTCCTTCTCTTGTCAATTTTTTAGTTGCTACTTATTCTTAACGAGCACACCAATTACAAAATGGAAGGGCATGTTATCACCCATATGCTCACATACAGACATGTACACATGCACACAAACACGTAGTAGTCAGTGTAGCTTTCCATTTTGTGATGACAGAGGACACACGTTTTTCTGGGGTGTCACCTTCTTGCTGGCCCCTTTAAGACCCAGTTTCTAATTTAAGATCACCACCTGTCTCCCTGCCTCTGCCCTCTTCTGCTCTCTCCCAGTGTGCTTCATATGGCCATGCTGGCATCTCCTCGTGGCATTTGTGCCGCAGGGAGGTCTGAGAAATGACCACGGTGTAAGACTGCAGTGGGCAGTAAGATTGGTGGTAAATGGGAACCATTAGTTTCTAGCACAAAACGAAACTTTGTAAAGCCATTTTGCCCAGAAGCATTTACCTTTGAAGTGCTTGGCTAAATTATGGAAAAGACAGAATCTTCTAAACCATCTACTTAGAGTATAAGACCTCACTTTACCAAATACAAGAGAGCCACCTTGCTCTTGGCTTCTGCTTTTGAGGCTTCAACCAATTATGGACAGTAAATATATGAAATCACATTCCATGTACTGAGCAGGTACATACTATTTTCTTGTCATTGTTCTTCAAACAATGCATAACATTTATACTGTATTTGTTATATTTATATTATATTTGTTATTTTAAACAACCAAGAATATATGGAAGGGTATTTGTAAGCTGCCTGGATTCTTTTTAATTCTTAGACCATGGAAAAAGCATATATGGATTTTGCTATCCACAGAGATCCTAGATCCATTCTCCTTGGATAAAGATGTGACACAGCAGTGTCTTTATGGATGGTTCAGAGCATGTGCAAAGACTGTCAAGAACAATGAATGTTTTTCATTGGGTCTTGAGGGACATAATGATATTTATAATTTGAATGTGTTATATAGGGTACTAGTGCTGAAACTTGGCCTGTTTTACATATTTTTGCTTAAATGTCCCAACATCACAGGATAGATTTTATGATTTCCATTTCACATAGAAACCCTAAGACTAGGGAGCTTGACAGACAGACTTTCCTTCTATCACACAATCAAGGCTTAAGGAAGCTGTGTGGATTCTTAGATCTATAATATACTAGGTACATACTCCTTCGTCCACTCTCCATCTGGTAAGCTTTTGTTCAGGGCAAACATTGTGTCAATTGTTAATGGAATAGGTTTTGATTTTAAGGCAGGCAATAGTCTGAGGGTGGAGTCTCATAAATTAATTATCCTTGTGTGGTAAGATTAAGGATTGATTAGCAAGGTGTGATGAATAGAGCATACAACCTAGGCTTTCAGAAGAAGGTAATATACCCATTTAATGGTCCTCCCAAACCTAAGTGAATCCACCAGGGTGACATATAGGAAGTATTTTGTCAGGGGGAATATGTATGTGTGTACCCCGGTTGTCATCTAGGAGTTTACAATCAGGGCCTGGTATGTTTTGAGGCCGGCAGCCCAGTCACTGTGGGAGATGAAGGCACAGAGTGTGATGGAGGTCATGCTGAAGGGGTTTGAACAATGGAATGTCATCACTAGGTGGCATAAAGATCACTGGATGCATGAATGAGATTTCATACTGAAGAGATTTACAAAAACTAGAGCAACGTGGAGTGAGTGTAGAAGTGGCTTCAAACATGGGGAAAACTGTACAGGAGTTCACATTAGGGAAGTGTTAGAGAGATGGTGATATATAAGAGCTCAAAGGTAGCACAATGTGAAGGGAGAGAGAAGAGCCAAGCAAGTTACCACTATTGGCACCCGGAGCCAACTGGTGGCCCAGAACAGGGATTGCTCTCTCCACTCAGGGTGAGGGTGAAACGCTACTCTCTAAGTGTATACGTGAAGACTATGCAATGGTTATACACTTAGTGAGTAGACATGATGAACATGGGCTGGAATGGCCAGCGTTCACTGCTGATGCTAAGCAGTGTGACCAGGAGAAGATAAGGGTTCATTCTTACCCACGAAGTATTTTGAACTAAGAAATTTGACTATATATTCTGATAGACTTAGATCTGAATCTCATTTCTGAAAGTGAGCTTTTGTAAATTACTTTAGCCTTATGGGATCTTGGTTTATTGTTTTATGAAACAGGGATACTTATAGTAACTAGTTTATTCAAAGGCTGTGATGAGTCAATAAGCTGAAATATATGAAGCACGGAGTACATGGTCTCGTCTCATAGTGCTGAGAAGGTGTGTAGTAAGTGGTCATAGCTGGTTTACTCACCACCTGCCATCATCATCCTGGTAAATTTAGTTTTCCGTGTACTACAGATTCATTGCCAGCCCCTTTGAACTTACGCACTTGATTTAGCAGCACACACAAGTATCCGTCCTCGGGGAACTGACTCAGTGCACAGACTCAAATGCTGAACTATATTTTAGCAAGTTTTATAGCTGGCACAAAGACCAGTCATCTCAAATCCACAGAGATGGACTAGATCATTCTCTCCTTGTATTCAAAACTATGTGAGGAGCCAAATTATGATTAGGAAGTGATGAGCAAAGAGTTGGAGCAAATACATGAACAAAAGCCTGATGATTGTTCTAGGATCAGTTTTCATGCACAACAGTGAGTTTTTCACCACAAATAAATGTTTTATCCCAGAATAATATTTGACAATTATCAGGTTGTGTGGGCTAGTTTATTTGTGCACTTGAAACAAGGTGATATCATTTGGGAAGAGGGAAACTCAATTGGGAACATTCCCAATTGTGAGGCATCATTTTTTTTTGATTGATGATTGATGTGGGAGGGTCCAGGTCACTTGGAGCAGCACTAGGCCTGAGAAGGTGATCTTGGATGGCATAGTAGTTGAGTTGAGAAAACCATGGGGAGCAAGCCAGTAATCCATTTCTTACATGTCTACTGCTTGATTTCCCGCTGTCAGGTTCCTTCCTTGAGTTCCGACCCTAACTTTGATGATGTACTGTGATTTGGAAATGTAAGACAAAACAATCCTTTCCTCTTCAAGTTGCTTTTGGTCATGCTGTTTTATCACATCAAGAGAAACCTTAACTAAGATAGAAAATTTATACCAGGAGGAGGGTATTGCTGGGGCAGAACTGACCATACATTTTTGGGAGGATTGTGGTGGCATTCGAACTTAGGGATGGAAGAGTTTTTGGGTGCTGTGAGCTTCATAAGCTATTGTAGAAACTGAGAACATAATGTGTAAAGCAGTGTAGACAGTGGAAGTCTGACTTGTGAAGTTTGTAGTGGAGAGTTTCAGAGTCCCTTAAAGACTCTGTGGCTGTTCAAAAATTTGAATTAATAGCAACTACAGTGAGAACTTTGCTTTGCTGGTACAATTGATTCTGGTTATCTGAGGCTAAGAAATCAGCTGTAATTAAGAAAAGACTGGCATCTTTGAGGCTAATTTTCCTGGAAAGTGTTTCTTGAGGTTCAGTACACAGAAGTATCGGTCCACAGGGGGCCAAGGTTGAACCTCATGCTGGCCGCATAATTTAGTAATGTATAAGAGTTTCTTATGTTTTACTGGTTGTGAAGGCATCAAGAAGTCATGGAGAGCAGTTAAATCTTGGCACTGTGAGAGGCCACTGGTGAAAGTTCAGCCCTATTTACAGTAGTAGAAGCTCCAGGATTAAAGAGATCATGGAGAAAAGGTGAGGCTTGGCACCATGTGACAGGGCCAGAGTCCCTGAAGAGGTCCTGCTAGCGAAGGTGCAGCCCACTTGCAGCAGTATTTTGGAGGTGACAGTGCTATGGGGTGGCCGCCAACAACAGGAGCATCTGTTAAGTAGAGGTAGCCAGAACCTATGAGATAGGCTGTGTGTGCTGCCAATGGCAGAGGTGGAGTCATGGAGCCCTTGGAGCCCAGGAAATCATGAAAATCATGTTCACACTGAGCTTTTTATGTTGTTGGACTTTGGTTTTGCTTTAATCTATTGTAACTGTGCCCTGGCTCCCTTTTCTGAAATAAGAAGGCTTTTTGTTGTTGTTGTTTGTTTTATTTGTGTTTGTTTTGTTTTGTTTTGTTTTTGTTTTTTGTTTTGAGTTTGCAGTTTGGAATTTTACAGAGACTTTGGAATTTTAGAGACAGGATATTTTAAAGAGGCTCGGAATTTTGAGTTTTAAAATAATTTAAAAAGACCAGCCTTCTTAATTGCATAAAGTTTTGAGGCCTGTGGGACTCTTTAAAGTCGGATGTTTTATATTATGATGTTAATAGTAACATAGCATCTTGGGGACAAATGAGAATGGTCATAGTTGAACAGTGGTGTGTTTGTGTGGCCAGCTGACAAATGGCAATTGTGCTAGACAGGTTTTTTTGAACTTGTCACAAGCTAAAGTCATTTGAGAAGAGGGAACCTCAGTTGATAAAATGTGCCCCCCCAACACACACTAAATTGGCCTGTGGGTAAGTCTGTAGGACATTCTCTCAATTTAATTGTTTAATTATTGTTAGAGGAGGGCCCAGCCCACTAAAGGCTAAGCCACCTGTGGGCAGGTAGTCCCAGGTAGGACAAGAAAGTGGGTTGAGCAAGCCACGAGGGAACAAGCCACTAAGCAGCACTCATTCCATTGCCTCTGCTCCACTTCTTGCTTCCAGGTTCCTGCCCTAAATTCCCTGGATGATGGACTACAAACCATAAGCTGAAATAAATCCTTCCCTCTTCTTGTTGCATTTGGTTGTGGTGTTTTAGCACAGCAACACAATTCCAACTGAGATACAGGTGCAGTTGAAGGTTGAAACAGTACATTTGTTTTCACAGTTGTGATGCTTTCTTGGAACTCCCTGTTACCCTTCAACTGGTCCCACCCACTCTGAATAGAACATAGGTCACCACCATTCAAGCCTGAATCAGGAAGTCTCTTTACTTCATAACTTCATAACTAATTAGAGAGTTTTAGACATGTATACTGTACATGTAAGTCACAGCCCAATCTTGCTGGCCTAGATTCCATGTCCTATGGTATATTCCTGTTTCTCTGTCTTCATACCATCATGTGATGGTTTCATGGTGTGGCTTGCAGAAGGCAGCTGCATTCTCTTTCTTCCCAGGTTTTTTGGCTGGGTTCTCTCTCATAGTTCTATCTTTACCCTAAGTCAGGTGCAGAAGAGTGTGTTTAGTGCATAAATACATTTTAGATTCATTAAATATAGATTTGTTGGTACAAACTCAAAATGGTTTCAAATAACAGCAGTATGGCCCAAGCAACTAGATGTTATTTGAAGAAAATATGACATTGTCTCTTTGTATTTACTAGTAGGTTGAGACATAAGTTTAGAATTGGATCCACTTCTTAAGAGCTGCCTTCCCCATCCAGATAGTTACAGAAAATCCCAATGATAGTTACTGGGGAATGACTAGGATTTTCCAGAATCTCTGTTCCCTGAGATGATGGAAAAGATTAAAATACTTTATGAGCTTCAGATAAGACAAGCCTGAATCAAAAATGGGAAATATTAGTAATTGATACTATTTTGTTTTCTGGTTCCAATTTTTTCTTCTGATTATTGGATTGAACACATGGGGGATTATATTGAGAAGGCTGAAGCAAAAGCAGTCTCTTTTTATAATTCAGTCAATATGGTGATCTTTATGTGGGGGAAGTAAAGTAGACAGGAATGAATCCTACAAGGGCATCAGTAACATGCTGCTTCTTACAAATGGTGGTTTCATTGTTGGGATTAATGACTCTACATACACATGGAGGCCAGAGAGGCATTGAATAAACATGCATAGATATAATATTTTAATAGACACTGATCTAACATATTCCATCAGAAATTTTGAATTATAAGTGATGAAAAGTATATCACAGATGGAGTAGCAAATGGATTCTCATTCAAGTTGTGTTGAATTCATGCCTGTCTTAGTTGTTCCCAGAGAAGAGAATAGCATTTATCTTCTCTTTGTAAAATGAAACTGACTGAATGTATTGGAAACTGAGAGGAAATGATGTTAGACAGCCATGAGGTATGGATCATATAATTTGAATAATGCCTAGTTTCTAAGTACTTTTGTTTAGGAGATAAAGAATTACTAATATCTTGAAAGCATATTGGTGCTTCTGTTACATCAAGCTGATTGCATCTACCATGTTATGGCAAACTTGACACAGGTTCTAAAACTTTTCTCACCCTGTCTTTTTGTGTAAATTTGTGCTTCTTTCTCTCCTCCTTCTTTTCATTTAAGCTTATCCTCATGAACAAAAGACAAAGTGGCCATTTAGTGCTTTGGCTCTGAGTACAGAAGTCACTTGTCTTCCCTGCTACTCCATTATCATAAGAATTCAATGGCTCACTTACAGGAAAACTCCTTCAAGATCAATTCTTTTGTGTTTGTGAATTAAGATAATGATTCTTTCCCAAACACACTATCTCACTTTACATTTAAATTATTTCTTACTTACATTTATTGTACAAAGAGGTTTTTCTTTTAATCCCAAAATTACTGGGAGTTCATTGGCAACCAAATATGTTCATGATCTTCAGACACTTCGCTGTGTGTTTCCTACAAGCAAGGACCTTCTCTGTACCTTCATTACAACCAAGAATCAGAAAGTCAACACTGGCTCAAAACCCAGGTACCTCCAGGTTTCCTTGTTTAACTTTGATGTTCTGTTTACAGCAAAAGAATACAGTTTAAGTTTAAGCATGACATTGAGGTGCTGAATCTTTGATCCCTTTCTGTCTAGAACAATTCCCAAGGTCTTTCTCTAAGCTGGGGCATTTAAAGATTACTGTCCTGGTGTTTTGTTCACAGTTCCTCGGTTGCCTCCTACTTATGTTCAAGTTACTCAGCATGAGATGTCTCATAACTCACACTGGTCATATTGTACCTGTATGATCACTCTTGTTTCCTAATGTTGTCTGTCACATTGCTTCATCATGAAGTGACACGTTTTTGCTTTTTAATTAATTAATAACTTTATATGAAGATATTTTTGCATCTTTTCATTCCAATTCTTCATCAAATTCTAAACCTACTATTTGTTTCAGTAAGACTCAAGGATCTCATTGTATTTCATTTGTTTTGCTTTCCCAGTTTGCCAGAGGAGCCTCTTCCAGTTGGCTTTGATATTCTTCAGAACATTTCTTATTCTTTTGAGGCACAGTAAGATATTCCACAGTCATCTGAATTTCCCCTGGAATAAACTGTTTCTCAAGTAGTCCTGGTTACTGATACTGGAGAAAAACACTTGGAAGTCCACATCTGTAGTCTAGTTGTGCTCATTGCTCTCACGCTTGCTTAGTGGAAAATAAGGGTTGTAATATACTCACACATATATACACAACCTACATATGCACACACATGCACAGGCACACTCTCATGCACTCATCCACAGATATGGACACATTTAAATCTTTTTCTCTAAATTTCCAATCCTTATTCATGAAGGTATGTCAATGGGCCCTTTCCATTTCCAGTTTGACACAACATAGTGCATTCTCCTCTTGGCCCTGTCAAGTTTATGGCGCCCTTCTCACACAGTGAATGAAGAAGGCCTCATTCTCGGATACACTGAAGACTAATTGTGCATCTAGGGTGTTCCCTCCCCATAGTGAGGCTCAGTCCCCCAGAGCTGCCTTGCAGAAATCTACTCTTGAGTCTCCTCTTTAAAGTCATTATTAGTCTGTATTGTCCAAGCAGAGGAAGAAGAAAGGCAAGTTACATTTTCCGTGGATATTTGTTTTCTCTTGAATTTATTTGCAGGCCCACAGAGAGGGTCTATGAATCTTAGGAATGTAGACTGGCATGAACCCTGATCTGCATAGATTAGATTTTCATTTTAAGAAGTCATGACTTGACTTTAAGGCTTGAGCATGACCTCTCCTTTGACCTGTGCTCCACCTCTTCATCTCTGATGGCTGGAGATAGTGTTTTGTTTTATAGGCTCATGAAAATGGACTGCTTGTGGCATCCTGAGCCTCACTGGATAAACCATGTTGATTTGCAATGTTGATGTTTTCTCAAAAAAAAAAGAGGATACTTTCTTGGAAGAACTGAAGTTTGCTTCAAGAGGGTCTAGAGAACTTGGAGCTCAAGGGTGGAGAAATAGAAATGGTCAGTGAGAAAAAGGAATAGTCAAGTAGAGCCAAGGAGAATCAAGACTAACATGAATGGAAGTTAGAGGTGGTCACCATACTATTCTGAAAATATCTTCTTTCCAACAATGTTGAGAAGTTTCTTCATACATCTCACCTTAAAGAAGGTAGCCAAGGGCCACATTCCCAAATATCTGAAAATATACCACCAATTAGCAGTTTATTTTTCCTGGGAAAAATGTGTTTGTCTTATATTTCCCAATTCCAGTAAAAACTCTGCTTTCCTCCATTCACATTTTTTTTTTACCCATCTTTAAGGAAAACAAAAGTCTCTTGAAGAATAACAGTTGAAACCTCATTTCTCCCTTCTATTTAAAGTATATCTTACACTAAGTCCAATCTCTATCCTGCTAGGCTCTCTCCAAGGCTTTCAATCAAACTGCTGTCACACTGACCCATGGAGAATGCTCTGGGCAGAACAGGAGCTCCAAGCTCTTTATCAGTCCTGATTCTCCTAATCAGCACCCACCCACCACCTAGAAGGGCTTCTTCTATTTGGCTTTCAACACATTGCTTTCCTAGTGTGATACCTTAATCAGGTTTTATGTGTGTGCTGAAATCCAAACCCAGGTTCTCATGTTTGCAGGGTGAACACTTTCCTATTCCAGTCACCTCCCCAAACTGTGCCTCATTTCACCTCTTTACTCTGCTTTGCTCTTCTTGCTGCCTGCACTGTTAGTGATGGAAGGGTCCATAGCCAGGCATTCCATCCCTTTACTTTTGGTCTAAACCCTTTGTCGTGGTGAGTATAATTTCAAAAGACCCAGAATCTGATTACACCTTCTCTATTATCCTAATCTCAACTATTACTGTTTCTTACCTGATTTTTGTAATATCCTCCTGTTATACCTGTACTTTTGCTCTGGCCTCCTTTAGTCTATTTTCAAGCATGGCAACCTAAGTGATTGTGTTTACATAAATGCTGCAATGGCGTCTGCCTTAGATTCAATGCCCTTATTCATAGATGTCTATGCAGAATCTACTCTCTGGTTCCTCCACATCTTTGCTTTCAGTGCCAGCCCATGGTCTCAGCATGCTCATCTGTTTGCAACTTGTTTTGGTCACTCCCCCTTACCTAGAAAGTCTTTTTCCTCCAGAACCACTCTGTAGGGAGACACCGTAACCACGCCTCCTAAGGGCTGGCTACAGGTGTGCCTGACCATACCTGTCAGGGCGTGGTCAAGGTGAGGTCAGGATGACTCTTAATAGGTTTTAAGGGGCTGCAAGGCACATGGGAGACTCTATCTCTGGCCTGTCTGACTTGCTGCCCTTGGCATGCTCTGGCTTGTGTTTGGCTGGTGTTTTTCTAATAAAAGGATACCCTTATTGTAAGCTCCTTTTTTCCTTAATACTACTCAGATCTCAAAATTTTTCTCTCCCCTCTCAGTGTCTTCATATACCCACTACACTGCCTTACACAGTCAAGGTATTTGCCATTACCTAAAATGTTATTTATTATTTTTGTGTTCTCTCATCAGCCTTTCTCAGCTGAAGGTCAGGGATTTCTGCCTCATTTTGCCATCTCTCCAGCATCTCAAGTAGAACCTAACTAAAATCGTTTGAGCCAATCAGTAAGGAAATGAATGACAGTGACACTATATCCTCATGATAGAAGGGTATCTAAAACACACAAACAGAAAGTCAATAATGAAAATTGTCCAATATGTCTCAGGTAGCACATTTACTACCATTCAACCTGAATATCTAAGGAGATTTTTATACTGCACACTGGATGCATCCTGTATTACACAATGTGCCATCATTGGCTGCTTTTCAGATATAGCATATGTGCAAGCACACCCAAGCTGATCAGTCCATTCTGTCATCTTGGAGGTCCTGCATCCTCTTTATTTCAGAATTTAGCCAACCAAACCCTTACTGAGGCCTTCTGTAACCACCCACCACAATCTTCCCCACCAGGTCCTCTCCATCACATCACATGCTTCTTTCCTCAGGCTACTGCTGTCGTCTATCATTGTCTTGTCAGTTAAGTTGCCTAGCCTTCCTGATACCTCACATCTCTGAAGTCAGAAGATACGTGTTTAGTTTGACATAGTATTAGATCCCCTGTACTAAGAAGTTCTGGGCAAAGAGTAAGTTTTAATAAATATGTGTCAAGTACAAATGTGATAAACAAATACATACATGATATGGATTGTTTTATGACTTTTGTATTATTGGCATTATATATGTTTCCAGAAAAAAAAAGACCAGACACTAATAAAGCCCAAGTGATTTAGTCTCAAAATTCCTCTGTTGCAGTTTCCTCAAAATTCTGCATCCAGAACAACTTCAAAGCTGCTGAAGCCACAACATACCCAAACTTAATGGGACACATGGAAAGTCTGGCATTGGTGGCAGATACCTTTAATCCCAGCACTCAGGAGGCAGAGGCAAGTGGATCTTTGTCAATTCGAAGCCAGCCTGGTCTATAAGAGCTAGTTCCAGGACAGCCTCCAAAGCTATACAGAGAAACCCTGTCTCAAAAAAACACAAAAAAAGAGGAAGGAAGGAAGGAAGGAAGGAAGGAAGGAAGGAAGGAAGGAGGAAGGAAGGGAGGGAGGGAGGAAGGAAGGAAGAAAGGAAGCAGTGCTAAGGGCAAAGTTCATGGCATTAAGTGCCCACATGAAGAAACTGGAGAATAGAAACTTAACAGCACACCTGAAAATTTCTAGAACAAAAAGAAGCAAACTCACCCAGGAGGAGTAGACACCAGGAAATAATGAAATTGAGGACTGAAATCAATAAAGTAGAAACAAAGAAAACAATACAAAGAATCAATGAAACGAAGAGTTGGTTCTTTGAGAAAATCAACAAGATAGACAAACGTTTATCATTTTAAAATTTCTATTACCTAAATAATACCCTCTAAATATCCCCCTCCTCCTCCTCATCTTTTGCTTCATCATCCTCTTCTCTGGGTTGTCTTACACTAACACCACCGCTGCATTTTTATCCACACTTTTTAAAGGGTTTCAATAAAGGTTCTTTGAAAGTGTGTGTGTGTGTGTGTGTGTGTGTGTGTAAGAGAGGGGGCAAAGGACACTTACCTACTTAAAAGTGTACGACTGACTAAAAGCCCAGCCTTAAACTCTTCCTACCCCCTGGGCCCTAGCTATAGAAAACACCAAGCTTCATGGCAACATGGGCTCCTCAGTACTAATGAGGCCATTCCTCTGAGTGTCTGGAACTAGCTTGAACTATTGCCCCAGAGGGAAAAAAAAATGCCTTTTCTCCCATTGGATGAAAGAGTATCTGTACATGTTGCCAGTGTCCATCAAGCTAAAATTTGGAAAAAAGCACTTCAATTTCTTGAGCATTTCTTCAGTCTTTTGAACTAGCGTCCAAGTACTGAAGGTCTGTCACCTATGGCTTCTTACATCACACACATAAATTATACTTTGATTTAACTTTACCTCAGACTGCATTCTTAAATAATCTAATTTTCTTTTAGTTATATGTGATTTGCAGAATGTCCTTTGAATTTTGCAAGAGTTTTTCTCTTTTGTGTCTTGTAATTACTGTAGGGTGTAACTCACACTTCATTTATGCCAGAATGCAAGTGGCTGTAGCTCAGACTTTCCTCCTGAGAGCCGGAAGATTACTAATCTATTATATTGCATGTTAAACAGATCCAAGATTTGGCCACTATCTTCCATAAAAGCCAAAGTCGTGTTGTAATCAAAATATAATATCAGTGCACTCCCTTGTCTGTAATTTAGTGTGCCAGAGATAGTCATATACTTTTGAGTAGATTAGGAATCACTGCTTCCCTTGTAGAGACTGGAGTGGGCCATAGCTTAGAGAATGGGAATAAGACTTTGAGTCTAATCTGATCCTGGTATTACTTAGTTTTAATCTAAAATGCACATTTTAAGTATTTATTTATTTTTCTTATTTCATTCAATAATTCTATCCACAGCCTCCCCTCATCCCAGTCCCCTCTGACTTTCCTCTTTCCAAGATCCATGGCACCCCCATTTCCCTTCAGAACAGAGCAGACCTCACAGTGATATCAACCAAACTTGGCTTAACAAGATGAAACAAGGTTAAGCACAGACTTCATATTAAAGCTCAATGAGGCAACCTAGTAGGAGGAAAAAAGGTCCCACAAGCAGGCTACAGAGTCAGAGACATTCCTACTTCCATTGTTAGTAATTCAACAACAACAACAACAACAACAACAAAAACTCAAGCTAAACCACAACATGCATGCAGAGGACCTTGTAACTAGTCTTTTTCTGTCCCACCAGCCAGCACCAAAAATAATGACATGGAGGCTTATTATTAATTATGAAAGCTCAGCCTATAGTTTAGGCTTGTTCCTCACTAGCTCTTATAACTTAAATGAACAGATTTTTATTAATCTATGTTTTACCCTGTGGCTTTTTACCTATATCTCATTCTGTATGTACAACTACCTCTCCTTGGCGTCTCTTCTACATCTTGATTATCTTCTCCTACTTCCTTTCTCTGCCCGGAAGTCCCACCTATACTTCCTGCCTAACTATTGGCCTTTCAGCTATTTACTAAACAAATCATGACAATATATCTTCACAGAGTGTACAAATATCCCACAACATTTCCCCCTTTTGGTCTAAATAAAAACAAAGGTTTGATTTCTAACATAGTAAAGCTGTATACAATGAGAACAATTATCAGATAAAAATTACATTCACAATATCCAGTCGATTTGTGTTTTGCATATTCAGAGAATATGTATTATTTATCCTATCTTAGTGAGCCTAAAGTTTTATAAGTAAACCAATTTTTATCATAACTTGTATTACCATCCTAAAGATATCTTTTTAGACCTAAAAACATCTTCTTAGATAAATACCTTAAGCTTTTATGTTTTCAACCTTATAAACTTTACCTCTCTTATGTAACTTTTCTTTTTGAATTTGGTAACAAGGAAAACTGTAACTAAACTATAGCATTTACAACTCCATCAGAGATCCAAGAAGTATATAATATTACCCAAGTAAACAGGAAGTGTAGAACAAACAACTTCCAAACCTATAGAAATGACAGAGACCTCTGATTGCCGAGACATTCACCCAAGTTTCCTCTGTAACTTTGGGGCATCCATATTTGGTCTAAGGGACTAGATTATCTGACATATATTTCTGTGAAGCAGGAATTTTGTAGGACTCTCCTAATTTGTTTTGGTAAAGTTTGACAGTTGCTTTCTTTTGTGTCTTGCTTGTCCAGCAAGGAAAGGGTGGTTTCTTGCCCACTGGCAGACTTTGTCACAATAAAAGCAAATTCCATAAAGAGATTCTTCTATTCCCATCATCTGTTTTTTAAAGGTAAATTGATGCTCTCAGGAACAGACATGTTTCACTGTCATGAAAAGCCTTATGTTACTTAAGCATTTTAATGCTGTATTTTCTATATCTTTGAAGTGTTTGGAGAACATCTATTTATTTAAAATATATCTCTGTTTGACCTTAAAAACATACCTAACCAGCTGGGCGTTGGTGGCGCATGCCTTTAATCTCAGCACTCGTGAGGCAGAGGCAGGCAGATCTCTGTGAGTTCAAGGCCAGCCTGGTCTCCAGAGCGACTGCCAGGATAGGCTCCAAGGCTACACAGAGAAACCCTGTCTTGAAAAACCAAAACAAACAAACAAACAAACAAAAAACATACCTAACATGACTATAAGTTTGATTGTTATACATGACTAACACTAACCAATATTTTTTAATTATCCTAATTAGTTTGTAATAATAGCTTTCAAGAACAAAAAATTACATTGTTAAATGAGCTGCATGGGTATAATACCTTAAACAAGAATAGAAACATATATACTATATAACAAAAATAACATTAAATTTGTATCAATATACAAAAATACCTTAAACAAGATTAGAAACTGTATAGAGAGAGTATGTTCTGACAAAAATAGTCTTAAATTTGTGTCAATTTGTACCCATTTCCTCAAAGTTGTTCTCCATCCTGAACACTTCAAAGCTGCTACAAAAATTCATACCAATGTAAAATACTTGAGACTACTGGTTGTTCAAAAGTAGACTCAACAGTCCCCCCATCATTTTTCTATACTATATCTTCCCTTTTCCCTTCAGAAGGAGATCCCTGAGTCTAATCTCCTTCATTCAGCTTTTTTTTTTCTGACCATGACCAATAACAACTTGTAACCAACTCCCCTAAACAATGATAAACATCCATAAACCTCTGAATGACCAAAAACCACCCATCCAACAACTTGGGAATATGAGCGTCATGTTCTCTAAACTATTACTTGTTGTCTGGGAGTGACAGCATCTTTAGGAAACCCTGAGAAAATTATAATAATCATCAAATCCTGGAAGAGCTAGCTATATTGTTTACTGTCTGTGTAATGGGAAAGTATAGAGCTTATCTGAAGTCTTGGCTCCATAATTTGCATCTCAGACAGCAGCTTTGAAGTATCATACAGAATCAAGACACCCTGTGTATTTCCCATCTTTAGAAGGCTTTTTACAAATATTGCTTTACTTTATCTCTAAAGACTTTACTATATTTTATTTATACTGTTTATTTTTCTTATGACTATCTCTATTTTTTCCCGTTTTTTAACATCTAAACACATTTTTGAACATACTGTTCCTTTTTAGAGATTTTCTGTATCTGGACCTGGCTTCTTGGGCATTTTCAGCCATACATTTTTTTTTAAATATTTTATTTATTTATTATGTATACAACAGTCTGCTTCCATGTATATATGCACACCACCAGTAGAGGGCGCCAGATCTCATTATAGATGGTTGTGAGCCACCATGTGGTTGCTGGGAATTGAACTCAGGACCTCTGGAAGAGCAGCCGTTGCTCTTAGCCTCTGAGCCATCTCTCCAGCCCCCTCAGCCATACATTTACAGCATTTTCTGACTGTGGGAGTCAAATCTTAAACTGCTGTCATACCCCAAGTACCGGAGACAACAGCTGAGTCTTATTCATCTGTGCTTGGAGGGAAGTGTGTGAATTAAGAAATGGCAGGTAGAAAAATTATAGATACTGAAGAAAAGACAGAGACATAGGATAGAGTCAGGAGGGTACCTGGTGAATACCAGGAACTATCCCAATCAAAAGGGGGGGGGGCAAAAAGACTTCCTTAGTAAGATATAAAGAACAATCAAGCATAATTACCTTCTCAATACCCCAAACATCAAGTAATCACACCCTAAACCAAATATCCTGTTGTTAAGGCAAGACATCCATTAGCCACACCCTAAGCCACACATTCTGTTGTTTAACCTTAAAAGAGCAATATTGGGTTTGTACTCTGACCTTAAGTCAAAATGAAGTGGAGCCATTTTGGGGGCCCAACAAACTGCCATGTTAGCCACCCTGTCCATAGCACTGGAGCATGGCGCTGGCTCCAGCCCACAGGCAACAGCTGGGAGCTGCATCTCTGTACAGTGCTGAGTACTGACCTGCCTCAGAGACTGCAGGACTAGGAATCCAAATCTGGATCCTTGTCCAGAACTTTCTTAGCTTTCTTAGGCCCTATGTTTGGATATCCAAGCCTCCACATTAGATACCATATGTGGTCAGATTTTTCTTTGGGCCACTAGCTCACAAATAACAATATGGTGACTTACTATTATGAAAGCTCGGCCTTAGATTAGGCTTGTTTTAAGCTATCTCTTATAACTTAAATTAACCCATTTCTATTAATCTATGTTCTCACACATACTGCCCATACAGCTTCTTCCATGTCTCCTGGCGTTTCTCTCAAACTCCTAGATTCCTCCTCCTGCTTCCTCTTTCTGCTCTGGAAGTTCCACCTGTACCTCCTGTCTAGCTATTGGCTGTCCAACTCTTTATCAAACCAATCACAGAAATTTTTCTTCACACAGTGTGCAAATATCCAACAACAGGACCTAGTGGAGACCAATGCATGCTCTGTGGTTGCCACTTTAGTCTCTGTGTGCCCCTATGAGCCTTCCATAGTTGATTCTGTGGGACATGTTCTTCTGGTGTCCTCAAAACCTCTGGCTTCTACAATCCATCTTCTCTATTTTCTGTGGGGCTCCCTGAGTCCTACCTAATGTTTGGCCGTGGTTCCAGAGAAGTTAGGTGAAAAGGAGAGGTTTAGGTGGGATCCACAGATCTTCATGGGAAGGGGCAATAGAATGGTTTTTGTGGATGGACTGGGGACAGGGAGGTTGAGAACATGAAGTATCAGGTGGGGGAGGGAGGGGTGGAGCAAGATAGTAGAGGAAGAGACAAATGAAATAGGTGGGCATTTTGGGGGCAATATGGAAACCTAGCGTAGTGGAAACATTCTGGAACCTATGAGGGTCATCCTAAGGAGCACTCCTAGTAATGGCAAATAGGGAGCCTGAACCAGCTTTTTTCTGTAACCAGACTAGATATCCAGTGTTGGGATTGGGACACCAACCCAGCCACAAAATCTACGACCCATAACCTGCCATACCTGCAAAATGTGCTGGTGGCTTAGAGTTTGTGGGGGTGCCCAACTGTTCTCACTTGAGCCCCACACCACAAGAAGGAGTCCATGCCTGACATTGGCTAGATGGCCAGGATCCAGAAGCTGCATGGCTCAGAGATCTAGTTATTGTAGAACCAAATACAGCTGACAACAACAAAAAATGTCAGTTAAAGATTCCTAATATTCTTCTGTGCTACTTGGATCAGTGTTTGGCCTAGATTCTTCCAGTAGCTAATGGGAACAAATACAGAAATACACATATTCTAGTATGTTTTTAAAGGTAAAAATGCTAGTGACAGCCAGATAAATTTTCCAATCTGTAGGCTCCATCTCAGTCCTTTTCTCTTTCTCCTGAGTACCCCAATTCAAGCAAGAAAATGATTTCCTTTTTATCTATTCAAGCAGTAGCTAGTTAGATTAACTCACTCTCCAGCTAGACTTCAATATTTTAGATACCATGATTAGCCAAGTGCTTGGGCCTTGCTCATTCTGCAAGTGAAGAATCTCATATGACTTTCATAAGGGTCCATATATGGTGTTTGTGTATCGGGGTTTTTAACTACTCCAATAGTGATGATAAACAGGTTTCAGAAAATCTGATACCTGGAGAGATTTGCAGTTCAGAATCATTTGTGACACATATTCCTAAGTTTTATGCAAAAGCTTCTTCAAAACCCTAATATTTCTTGTCTGTTGCTATTCCATTTCTAGAATGTTGTCTCAGAGTTTCCAACTGGCATACTGACTTACAAGCACCATTTCTATATCCAACAACATTCATAGACAGGAAGCACACAAAGTAGAATCAGACAGGCATGCTCTTCTTTTGTTTCTGAGAGAAATAGCCAATTATTCCTCTCTTTATAGGCTTTCCCTAAGGCCTTTGGCCAGAACCCAAAAGGCCACTAAGAATAAGTAACATGATTCCCTCACTTTCCAGTTTGAGAGGAAGATGAGGAGAAGAAGAAATGCCTATTGTACCTCTTATGAAAGTATTTGCCATAGCAGTTATGCATGGTTTCTCCATTTCTCCATTCCACCTGTACCAATTAATCCTCGTTTTTGCCACATTACAAGTTATTTTACCTGTACAAGTTAGATGAATGATTTCTTCATTGGATATTAGCTGGTGACAGTACACAAATCTGATCATATTTTCCCATCAGGCCAATGATGGCTCACATTTGTACAACCATTTAATATCCATTGTTTCTAATATCTTCATAAAAGCACCATGATTCAAATATTTGGAACACTCAGATATTAGAGACAAGGAGACTAAAATTGTAACATGACAACCCAGGGCAAGCAAATGGGGTGTCTTGGCTCTGTGACCTTAGCTTTCTGCAAGGCCTTTTACTTTGTTCAAAAGCTTTACACCAAAGTAAAACATTACTGAGTTTTCTTTCTCTTCATAGTAGGGTAAACTTCTAATACACACTTGGGTGCAGAGACATGTGTACGTCTCCACATCCAGTTCAAAACTCTAAGACCAGTTTGGGGAAAGCAGTAACATCTTATAAAAGTAGATGTTCCCATGAGCCAGCAATCCTTCTATATTTCCATTAAAGGTACTTTATACAAGAAGGTAAAACAAAATCATAACATCCAAAGTGTGGTTTGCATTACTGATATCAACAAAACTGTGGGAATCATTTAAATGACAGTGAATTGAGAACCAGCTCTCTCTCTCTCTCTCTCTCTCTCTCTCTCTCTCTCTCTCTCTCTCTATATAATATATATATATATATATATATATATATATGGGAAACTGTTAAAAGTGTTGTAATTTCTCTAGTGAATCTTGTATGGCTGTTGATCAAAAAGTCCTAATTAGCAAATAGAGCCAAATAGTACATAAAAATACAGCACAGACCTGAACAAGGGAGAGCTCTTGGTCCCCAGACTGATAGCTGGGAAACCAGCATGGGACTGATCCAGACCCCATGAGCGTGAGTGTCAGTGAGGAGACCCCAGAAATCTATGGGGCCTCTTGTAGTAGATCAGTACTTATCCCTAGCATAGGAATGGACTTTGGGAGCCCCTTCCACATAGAGGGATACTCCCTGAGCCTCTATACACCTGGGTGGGCCTAGGCCCTATCCCAAAGTATATGACAGACTTTGAAGACCCACTATGGAAGGCCTCACCCTCCCTGGGGAGCATAAAGGGTATGGGATAGGTAGGGTGTTAGTTGGGGGGGGCAGAGGAAGAGGGGGGAGAGGCAACTGGGATTGACATGTAAAACAATCTTGTTTCTAATTCAAATAAAAACATTGCTCTTTAAAATCATCCAAACCTTTGATTTAAATAATTTCATTTAAGGGATATCAAAGGGATGTTTTGTGGAATATTAGGATGCAGGAATAGCTTCTTATTTGGAAATCTCAACACATTTAATACAAGATGCACATGAGAATATTCCTTAGTCTTATGGAAAAGCAGTTGATCAAATTCAATAAACATGATTGACAGAAAGTATTTTATAGGAAATAATGACACTTTCTTTCCATGATAAATAAAACCCATGTATTTTTATATTGGGGCTATAGTCTTTCTCCCACTCAGCTGAGGACAAGGAAGGATCACTTCTACTCTTGTTTAATGATATTGGTTTAATAGCCACTGTAGCCAGAGAGGAAGCTTAGAGGGTGAGAATTAGGAAAGAGAAATAAAGAGAAATAAGAAATGAAGAGAATAGTTTTCAAAGAAATGGATGTAGTCAGCTTTGAAAATAAAAATCAAAATTGAATTCAAGCAATAACAGAATTCAGTAAGATGGCTGAGTATAAATTTAACAATAAAAACCTGTAATCTTAGCTGTGCTGTGCTTGCACAAGCCCTTAATCCCTATACTTGAGAGGCAGAGGCATGTGGATCTCTGTGAATTTCAGGCCATCCTGGTCTACAAAGTGAGTTTCAGGACAGCCAGAGCTGTTACACAGAGAAGCCCTATCTCAAACAAACAAACAAACAAAAACCTGTAATGACCTGCTATAAACAAACAGGCAAATGAAGATTCCATTTATTCTAGCAACAGAAGATAAAAAGGAATTAAAAGGAATGTGAGAAACTTGTTAGGAAAAAATTGAACATTACTAAATCATAAGAATCAAAAGTAGACATACATATTTGGAAAGGATAGAATTACTTTACATGGTGAGGATATTATTCTTTTAATAGACATTTAACTCCAGCAAGATAAAAATGCCAGAAGCTCAGGTTGTTTGATTTGTGTTAAAGGGTTCATTCTTGACTTCATTTGGAAAAGTGTTAGATTCCAAATATCCAGTATAATTCCAATGAAGAAGAAAACAATAGCTGATGCCTACTGTGAGTTTCTTTTCTTTTTTTTTCATAAACCAATGTGATTCTGGGGAACTGACATGCATGTCAGTTCCATGTCAAGAGGGACAAAAGAGTCCTGAAGTATATCCAGGCACCGCTGGAGACTGAGTGCACGGTGGTCAATCTCACATCACCACAGAAAGATGGAGTGTTCAACAGTGCTGGTGCAGCAACTTTAGCACAATAAAATTAGTTTTTAGATAGTACACCATGTGTAAAAATAAACTGCAATTTGGTTTAAAGTTCTAAATATGAGAGAAAAAACAGAGAGCATTGAGTCATCCCTTTATAAATATGAGGTCAGGGATAGTGTTTTAGGGGCAAAAAAAATCAGAAGCAATAAAAGAAATCTTACTTAAATTGTAAATATTCTATTCATTGTAAAACTATAGCCAAGAAAAAAAATATATATATGATATAAAAGGCAAATTATTAAACAGAAAATTGGAGATAAAAAAGTCCCCAAACTTGATAGCAGATGGTTGTTTTTCACAAGAAAAAAAAGGAGATGTTGCTTTGACAGGTCAAAGTTTGTTCAACTGCTCTGCATGAATGGAAATCATCTCACTCATCAGAAAGGCAGATACTGATTAGATGAGGAGCCTGATTCCTGTGGTGTGATGCCTTGATCTGGGTATGAGCTCCTAGACTATGCACTGTGTAAGTTTTCTCAAGCATTACATGGTCATCTTTTGTAAGGACATTATACATTTTTAAGGTCTAAAAAATAGCATTGGGATTCTGATTTCCCTAACCCACTTATCAGATGGGCACAAATACAAGTTTGGCAGCATCCTTTGTTGGCAGGACTGTAAAGAAAGCAGGCACTCATATGTTGCTGGTAAAAGTACAAAAGTCTAAGGGAGAGAAATCTGGTAACATTTAAAACAACCACTGACAGTCTTACCTTCTGACCCGAGTGTTCTGTTTCAGATGACGCTGCATCTTCCAAACAGCAGAGAACAAAGTTATTTGTTACAGTGCTTTTGTCCATGTAAGAATAGGAATGAACCAGAAAAATTAAGGTGGAAGCTGATTAAGAATGTTATCCTTAAGGGATGTGAAGAAGGGGAAAGGTTGGAATAGAAGAGAGATTTCCCTCAGTATGTTTCTCGGGAGCATTTTGAGTTTCAAAGCATGGCATTTTATCATGTTTAAATAATAAAATTAAACCAAAGGAGAAGAGTGTAGAGTTCCTAAATTTAGAACAAACTGAAACAAAGGAGGCTAAATGACTGTTAATCTAGAAGTGTAACAGAGTCAGCTTGTTTTGCGTGAACATGTTAGCACAGTATTTATTTCAAGCCCCCCAAAACCCAGTCTAAGGACAAAATTCCTGTGATAAAATCCCAACCTTATTCCACATTTTTACTTTTATAATAGTTTTGATTATAGTATAAAGCAATACATTATCTTGTTAATAATTTTGGAAACATTTTTTATTTTAATAGAGAAGATAGATAAATATAAAAGCAATCATGAAAATCTACAATATTAAATTTCAACTAGAAATAGCAATATGAATTTATGATTTTGTACACATAAGAAACTCTAATAGCTGAAAGGCCACCCAAGCAATGACATCTATTTCCCATGCTGGTTTCTAGGTCGATTCCCATCAAGTCTGACCAGGAGAGCCCATAGTGAGCCTGGGTTACCTGCCATCTCATAAAGTCATCAAGCATTCAAAGGTCAATTGGGTCAGTGTGAGCAGACACTGGCTGGAAGGAACTCTCAGTGACTAAGTAGGAAACCTTGCTTATCCATTTAATATATATAGCCTTGAGAGTATTGTTATCCTGCACGGACAAGGCAACATGGGCAGGTGTCATTTATTCTGCTGATAGTCTTATTATACCAACCTCTAATGAACTAATTGACTCAGGAAATGATTTTATAATTATAATTCTATAATTTCTGGGTGAAGGTTACTAAGATATTATAACAGATAAAGGCATTTGCTACCAAGCCTTATCACCTGCTTTTTCTCACTGGAACCTTTTTGGTGGAGGAGAGAACAAACTCCAGAAAGTTGTCCTCTAATGTCTCTAGGAGCATGGATTTGTATTTACAAACTAACTAAGTAACTAAGTAACTAACTAACTCTCTCCCTCCCCCCTCTTTTGTACACACACATACATACACACATATAAGCTGCACATGAGCAATAAAAGAAATAAATAGTCTAAAGAAATTAAAAGCACATAATGGGCAGTTAAGTTTGAAGCCAACACTAGATAAAGGATATTCCTAGCATCATAAAGTATCATCCAACACCGATGGCTGATTGTTCATGGAGATATCTGTGTTATCATGAATCATGTATGGTGTTCAAAGTCAGCAACGTAACAGTGAGCAACTGGATAACTTGTTTTCTGACATGATAATGCTGGAAGCACACACCTCACCACTGATGTGTTCTTTCCAAACATCTTGAGCCAAAGTCTCATCAAGCTGTAGGCATAATATCATTTGTGGAGGTGACAGAAACCAGGGCACAAGTTCAATGATACCCAAGGAAGCTTTCCAGGAAATATATAAAAGAAATACAATAAGGCAACTCTATACTCTAAGGGTGTTCAGTGTGGATGCTCCATGGGAAGTCCACTTTTCACGAGTCTGTAGACGTGGTTGTTGTTCTCAACTTTGAGTCGCTGTGCTACATGCCCCCACCCTGATGTCCTGCTTCATCACAGACCCCAGAGTAGCAGGTCCACTGGCTGGACTGAAATGTCTGGCCCTGTGAGCCAAAGTGACCTTTCTTTCTCGAAAGTTGTTGACTCAAACCTTAATCGTGCAACTGAAAGCTGACTAAATATAGCTCTTGTTTTGGACTTTACATAGAGCTCCTCTTTTCCTCGACTCTATCAGAAATGAGCACTGGTCATGGACGGGCAGCACAAAATCACAAGCCAAAAATGAAGCTTTCAAAGAACAGAGGACGGTTATCATAAACCTTTATTGGAGTCTCTGATCACCCCAGAAAATAAGGAAACTGTTGGAACCCCAGCCTGCCTGCTAGTTCTTTCTTCTTGCTGCTTTGTTCTTCAGTCTTGTCTCACATGGTGGAAATCATCTCCACAGCTTATGCGTTCAGATAACAGTTCAGTTACACAGAGAAGCTGATCAGTAGGCATCCAGCCCCACTTCTATACATCCTGGTCAGTTTGAATATGTATGGCACACTGGGTATGTGTACTCAGCCAGGCTAGGAAGCACTGGTGAGGGTGGCAAGGTCTCTGTGGGAAATACGGATGCTGGAGTGGGTTTGGGGGTTGATGGCAGTGGTCTTATGACGGCTACCCACACACATGAATATGAGTCTTTCTTTCAGGAGACAGTTTTCACTGTTTGAACATCACAGACCTAGGGAAAGCATAGAATTATGCTAGCAATAGGGAGAAACTACTCATCTGTATATCTGAGGGTACACAGCCGACTGTTTCTTGGGTGGCCAACTTGTCATTAAAAGCACCATAGATTAGGATTTGCTTATGGGCAAAGGTTCTTACATTTAGTCTTTGACTGTGCTTTCAAATTTGTTGTTGATATTTCTAAATTTAGTCAATGAATGTTTAGGTTCTATTATGTTGGAGACTTAACTGATTGTAAGATAAAACTGGCATTCCGACCAGACACTTCAAAAAGCTAACTATTCTGTGTGGGCCCCCACATGCATATCATAGAGATTAGCTTCATTTAAAATAGCGTTTATGTGTGTAGTGTGGGCTAAATATGTGATGTTTTTGTATATGTGTGTGTATGTATTTGTCAGTGTAAATGTATGTATGTGTGCATGTGGATGGGTGTGTTCATACATGTGGACACCAGAGGTGGACCCTGGATGCCTTTATTTAGCCACTCTTCACATTGTTTTGAGACCATGTCTGTCACTGAACCTAAAACACATTGACTTGGTTATGCTGGATGGCCAATGAGCTTCAGAGATCTGTCTCTCTTGTCCATATCACCCAGTGCTGGAGTTACAGGAATCCATTGTCATGCCCACTTTTATTTGAATGTTGGGGACCCAAACCCAGGTCTATCATGCTCCTGTAGCAAGCATTTTGAACACTGCATCATCTCTCCCCCATGTGTCTAGGCTGAGAGAATATCCCTCAATGGAGAGTAGGTTCCCAAAGTCCATTCGTGTATTAGGAATAAATACTGAACCACTACCAGAGGATCCATAGACTGCAAAAACCTCCTAACCAACACTCACATTCAGGGCTTCTGGTTCTGTCCTATGCTGGTTTCCCAGCTATCAGTCTGGGTCCATGTGCTCCCCCATGTTCAGGTCAGCTGTTTCTGTGGGTTTCACCAGCTTGGTCTTGATCCCTTTGCTCATCACTCCTCCCACTCTGCAACTGGATTCCAGGAGTTTGGCTCAGTGCTTAGCTATGGATGTCTGCTTCCGCTTCCATCAGCTACTGGACGAAGGCTCTAGGATGGCATATAAGGTATTCATCAATCTCATTATAGGGGAAGGGCATTTAAGGTAGCTTCTCCACTATTGCTTATATTCCTAGTTGGGGTCATCCTTGTGAATATCTGCACATTTCCCTAGTTCCAGATTTCTCTTTAAATCTACAATGGCTCCCTCTATTATGGTATCTCTTTTCTTGCTCTCCTTTATTCTTCACCCAATTCAATTTTCCTTGTCTCTCATGCTTTCCTCCTGTTCCTCTTCTCCCAATCTCCTTCTACTAACTCCCTCTCCCCTCCCCCTGTGCTCCCAAATTTCTCGGAGATTTTGTCCTTTTCCCCTTCTCCAGGGGGCCATGTATGCCTCTCTTAGGGTTCTCCTTGTTTACTAGCTTCTCTGGAGGTGTGGATTATAGGCTGGTAAACATTTGCTCTATGTCTAATATCTATATACGAGTGAGTACATACCATGTTTGTCTTTTTGTAACTGGATTACCTCACTCAAGATGGTTTCTTCTAGTTCCATCCATTTGCCTACTAATTTCAAGATTCCATTGTTTTTTTCCCACTGAGCAGTACTCCATTGTGTAAATGTACCACTTTTTCTCTATCTATTCTTCAGTTGAGGGGCATCTTCCAGGTTCTAGCTATTACAAATAATGCTGCTATGAACTAGTTAAACAGATGACCTTGTTGTATGAAATGGGCATCCTTTGGGTATATTCATAAGAGTGGAAATCCTGGATCTTGAGGTAGACTGATTCCCATTTTCCTGAAGAACTGCCATACTGATTTTCAAAGTGGCTGTATGAGTTTGCACTCCCACCAGCAACGGAGGAGTGTTCCCCTTTCTCCATATTCTCTTCAGCATAAACTGTCATTGGTGATTTTGAATTTAGCCATTCTGACAGGAGTAAGATTGTATCTCAGAGTTGTTTTAATTAGCATTTCCCTGATGGCTAAGGATGTTGAGCACTTTCGTAAGAGTATTTCAGCCATTTTAGATTCCTCTATTGAGAATTCTCTATTTTGTTCTGTATCCCACTTTTTAGTTAGATTATTTGGTATTTTGGTGACTAGGTTCTTGAGTTCTTTGTATATTTTGGAGATCAGTCCTCTGTCAGATGTGGGGTTGGTGAAAATCTTTTCCCATTCTGTGGGCTGCCGTTTTGTGTTGTTGACTGTGTCCTTTGCCTTACAGAAGCTTCTCAGTTTCAGGAGGTCTCATTTATTAATTGTCAATCTCAGTGTCTGTGCTACTGGTATATTGTTCAGGAAGCTGTCTCCTGTACCAGTTCTTTTAATGGTACTTCCCACCTTCTCTTCTGATAGGTTCAGTGTGGCTTCGTTCATGTTGAGGTCTTTGATCCATTTGGACTTAAGTTTTGTGCACGGCCATAGATGTGGCCTATCTGAAATGTTCTACAATCTATCATCCAGTTAGCCAGCACCATTTGTTGAAGATGCTTACCTTTTTCCATTGTATAAATTTAGCTTTCTTGTCAAAAATCAAGTGTTTGTAGGTGTTTTGGTTAATATCAGGGTTTTTCAATTCAATTCCATTGGTCTACCTGCCTATTTTTGTGCCAATACCAAGAAGTTTTCAGTACTATAGATCTATAATAGAGCTGGAAGTCAAGGATGGTGATGCCTCTGCAAGTTCATTTATTGTACAGGGTTGTTTTGTCTATGCTGTTTTTTTTGTTTTGTTTTGTTTTCCCCTAAAAAGTTGATCTTGTTCTTTCAAGGTCTGTGAAGAATTTTGCTGGGATTTTGATGGGAATTTCACTGAATCTGTAGATTGCTTTTGGCAAGATTGCCATTTTTACTCTGTTGATCCTACCTATCCAAGAGCATGGGAGATCTTTCTATTTTCTGGTTTCTTCTTTAATTTCTTTCTTTAAAGACTCCAAGTTCTTGTTATATAGGTCTTTCACTTGTTTTTGTTACTGTTACTACAAAATAGTTTATGTTGTTTGTGGCTATTGTAATGGGTGATGTTTCTCTGATTTCTTTATCAGCCCATTTATATGTAGCAGGGCTACTGATTTTTCTTTTTTAGTTAGTCTTGTATCCTGCCACTTTGCTGAAGGTGTTTTTCATCTGTAGGAGTCCCCTGGTAGACTTTTTCAGGTCATTCATGTAAACTATCATATCATCTGTAAATAGTGAAAGTTTGACTTCTTCCTTTCCAATTTGTAACCCCTTGATCTCCTTTTGTTGTCTTATTGCTCAAGCTAGAAATTCAAGTACCAATTAAAGAGATATGTAGAGATTGAACAGCCTTGTCTTGTTCTTGATTTTAGAGGAATTGCATTGAATTTCTCTCCATTTAATTAGATGTTGGCTGTTGGTTTGCTGTACATTGCTTTTAATATGTTTAGGTATATTCTTGTTATCCCTGATCTCTCCAGGACATTTATAATGAAGGGTTGTTGAGTTTTGTCAAAGGCTTTTTCAGCGTCTAGTGAGATAATCATGTAGTTTTTATTTTTCAGTTTGTTTACATTGATGGATTTTTGTATGTTGAAGCATCCGTGCATCCTTGGGATGACGCCTACTTGATCATGGTGGATGCTTTTTCTGATGTGTTCTTGGATTTGATTTGCCAGTATTCTATTGAGTATTTTTGCATCATGTTCATGAAGGAGATTGGTCTGTAGTTTCTTTCTTAGTTGTGTTTTTGTAAGCTTGAATTTGCTTCTTTTTGTTCTAGAGCCTTCAGGTGTGCTGTTAATTCTCTAGTGTGACTATTCTCCAGGTTCTTCATGTAGGCACTTAAATTTTCCTCTTATCACTGCTTTCAAAGTGTCCCAGATGTTTGGGTATGTTGTTTCTTCATTCTCATTAAATTCTAGGAAATCTTTAATTTATTTTTTTATTTTTTCCTTGACCCAGGATTGGTGCAATTGTGTATTGTTTAATTTTCATGAGTTTGTAGGGCTTCTGCAATTTGTGTTGTTGTTGAATTCTAATTTAAAGCATGGTGGTCTGAGAAGATACAGAGGCTTATTCCAATTTTTTATACCTATTGAGGTTTGCTATGTTGCCAAGTATGTGGTTGATTTTAGGGAAGGTTCCATGTGGAACTGAAAAAAAGATATATTCTTTTGTGTTTGGATGGAATGTTCTATAGATGTCTGTTAAACCCAAATGGGTCATAACTTGTCTTATAGCCTTTGTTTCTTTGTTAAGTTTTTGTCTGGTGGTCCTGTCTAGTGATGAGAGTGGGTTGTTGAAGTCTCCCACTATAATTGTGTGAGGTTTTATGTGTGATTGGAATTTCAGTACTGTTTCTTTTATGAATGTGGGTGCCTTTGTATTTGGTGCATAGATGTTCAGAATTGAGACATCATCTGGATTAATTTTTCTGTGATGAATATGAAATGACATTCTTCACCTCTTTGGATTGATTTTAGTTAGAAGTCAAATCTGTTAGGTACGAGGATTGCTACCCCCGCTTGTTTCTTGGATCCATTTGATTGGAAAATGTTTTCCCAACCCTTTACTCTGAGGTGACATCTGTCTTTGAAGTTGATGTGTGTTTCCTGTATGCAGCAGGAGGATTGATTCTGTCTTCTTATCCATTCTGCTAGCCTGTATCTTTTTATGGTCTCTTAGCATTTGTAGAATAGCTATCCAGGACCTTCTGGCTTTCAGAAATTGGGTGTAATTCTAATAGGTCTGCCTTTATATGTTACTTGGCCTTTTTCCTTTGCTATTCTTAATATTCTTTTTTTTTTATTCTGTATGTTTGGTTTTTTGACTATTAGGTAGAGAGGAGACTTGTTTTTGGTTCAGTCTATTTGGTGTTCTGTAAGCTTCTTGTACTTTCATTGGCATGTCTTTCTTTAGGTTGGGAAAGCTTTCTTCTCTGATTTTGTTGAATATGTTTTCTGCACCTTTGAGGTGGTTTTCTTCACCTTCTTCTATATCTATTATTATCTATATCTATATTATTCTTAGGTTTGACCTTTTCACAGTGTCTCATATTTCCAGGATATTTTGTGTTAGGGACTTGTTGGACTTAAGATTTTCTTTGGCTGATGACTCTATTTCTCCTAGTGTAGCTTCAACCTCTGAGATTCTCTCTTCCATCTCTTGTATTCTGTTGGTTATGCTTGCATCTATAGTTCCTGGTCATTTACTCAGCTTTTCTTTTCCCAGCATTCCATCAGACTGTATTTTTTCTGTTTTTTGCTATCACTATTTCAAGCTTTCATGACTTGAACTGTTTGAATTGTTTACTCCACTTGTTTGGTTGTTCTTTTTTTCTTGGCTTTCCTTGCTTTCTTTAAGAGATTTGTTCATTTCTTGCATTTTTGTTTGTTTTTTTCTTCCATTTCTTTAAGGGATTTTCACATTTCCTCTTTGAGGGTCTCTATCATCTTCATAAAGTTTTTTTAAAGGTCATTCTCTTCTGCTTCATCTGTGTTGGGGTGTTCAGGTCTTGCTGGTGTAGAGTTCTTCGACTCTAGGGGCATCATATTGGTCTTTCTGTTGTTGAATGTGTTCTTATATTGTTGTCTTCCCATCCCTTTTTCCAGTGGGTACAGGTGGGGTCTCTCCCTCTCCTGGTGGGTACCAGTCCAAGGTTCTTTTCTAGTGGGTGCAAGCAGGTCCAATACTCAGATGGCTCTCCCAGTGGGTGCTGGCGGGTCTGAGACACTCCCTCTCCTGGTGGGTGGAGGTAGGACTAACACTGCAATGTTGACAAACTCTGGATGGCTTGGTCCGACAGGGTGGGTACACCTGTGTATAGTCCCCAGGTCAGGAGACACCAAGGAGGGCAAGCAGAAGTTGTGCCTGGGACAGGCCCCCCCCACACCCACCTCTACAAAAATAATTTTACATACAGACTTTGAATAGAGAGCATGTATCCTATGTAAGCATATTTTTCAGAGCCTGAGGCTCATTCAGCAGGGATCATAGGTTGGTCACCATTTTTCCTTGTGGTGCTGGGATTGAACTGATGCCATGTGTGTGTGCTGCCACTTAGTTCTACTCACAACCCATAGCTGGCAGTCTCTTTTCACTTTTGAAAAGTATTCTCTCAGTGGCTTCACTTCCTATTCTGCCCACGCAGCACTAATGGTCTGAGTTTTGAACTGACCATGGACCAAAGGCTTTAGGAAGTGCCAAGATTACTTAGCTTTAAGAGGTGCAATACAGCATACCTAGAGACTTCTGGCTCAGATATAGATGTTAGACTTAGGATACCTTCCTTTCACCATGCACCTTCATGCATAAAGTCACTTGGGGTAGACACCACATGGGCAAACTTGCATATGAATCATTTACTCTGGAGATCCTTGGCCTTTGTCCTTGCTGCCCAGAATCCTCAGGCTACATACAGAGTGGCTTCTGTCAACAGAGCAAATCACTTGTGCAGGTTGGCCACACAGTGATGTGTAGTTACTTTGTCTGTGTTTCGGCAGTGTGTTCTGTCTTTGGGGAATATTTCGGTAATTCCTTGATTTAATGGTACAGGATCCCAACCAAAGGGAATTCTTCCTTTGTCCTTCTAAACAAATCCTCATAAGCCATCTGTGAAACTCACATGCCCTAATGTTGGTAGCCTAAGCTTGGGGTCTAGCTTGCAGTTGTTCACTGATAAGAATTCACCTCATGAACAGTCAAGTTTAACTTCTAATTTTTATTTTTTCCACAGTTGGATGGTTTGATATGAATAAAGTTTATAAAGAACAAATGATTTGCAATCATTTTAAAGTTATCTATATGGTAACTTATATCAAAGGCCTTTGGACTCTATGCTGATGAAAGACATGATGAATTTAACATAAAAGCCCTTAACCATTTTCTTTTAATCCACATTTCAGATTATTTGAATACATTTTGCTCTATAAGGATGGAGTGATGTTTCAGATTGAACAAGCCACCAAACAGTGTGCAAAGATATCCTTGACAGAACCCTGGGACCCTCTGGACATCCCACAGAATTCTACCTTTGAAGATCAGTACTCCATTGGGGGGCCTCAGGAGCAGATCACAGTCCAGGAGTGGTCCGACAGAAGGACAGCCAGATCCTGTAAGAATGGGAAGGATTCATGCATTGCATCTCAGGGTGTATGTTGGGGAATGTTGTCTTCTAAGTCCCTTAAGGAAGGTAGTCTTTAGGGAAACTTACATGCTTAGATGGGTTTAAAGCCCATGTAAGTCCCCTTGTGTATTTTGCAACTGTTTGTAACTGCTTTCTTAGTGGGTTATTGAAACAACTTCATCTTCTAGTGTCACTTGCATGTCTCTGTCACTTTGGATCTTATTGACTCACCCTACCTGTAGACTTTTTATGATCTCCATGAGGACTGTGACCCAAAAGTAATCCTTTCCAAGAATACTCCTGTATTAGGTGCCAACATTTCCTTCCCCACCATCACTTCCTAAAGCCACACTGTCCAGACCTGTTCCATTATTCTAAATGCAAAAGGCCTGCTTTGATACAAAACTATTCCTGTTAATTTTGAAATTGCTTTGAAACACGAAGCGTAAACATTCAGTCTGTGAGAAACAGTGTGGGATTTAACCAAAACATTAGGCATAAGGTTGCTATATGGTTCAGAGCATCCAACTCTGAACATATACTCAAAAGAATAATTATAGGGACTCAACCATTTAGTTGCACACCCTTGTTTATAGTGGCTTCATTCCTAGCATCAAACTGTTGGGAATAACCCAGATACCATCAGCAGATAGATAATTATGTGATGCACCCCTATAGGAGAATAGTTTTCATCCTTTTTAAAGGAGAGGATATGAATTCTTGCATATGTAGTAACATGAACAAATCTTGAGGCCATTGTGTTAAGGAAAATAAGCCAGTCAGAAAATGATAAATGCTGTGTGCATGAAGTATCCAAATCTATCAGACAGTCACTAGCATGCTGGTTGCAAGGGATTGGAGGAGAGGATGATGGGAAATCATTGAACAAGTAAGAGTTTTCAGTTTAGGAGTGTTGCACAGTAAATGGTGATAATTGTAAAACAATGTGAATGCCTCCACAATGTATCCTTATAAAGTTGAAAGGTGTATTTTCTGTTGGCTGTATTTTACCACAAAAAAATGTATAGGAATTTTGCCTATCTTCTCTCTGAAAATCAACTTATTTCCTCTTTAGATGAAACCTGGATCGGCGTTTATACAGCCAAGGATTGTTATCCAGTCCAGGAAACCTTCATCAGGAATTACACTGTGGTCCTGTCCACACGGTTTTTTGATGTGCAGCTAGGCATTAAGGACCCTTCTGTGTTCACCCCACCAAGTACATGCCAGAGAGCACAGCCAGAGAAGATGAGTGAGAACTGCTCCTGGTGAACTTGCTGGGACAGAAACAATCCTTGGCTCTTAGTGACCCTGTCTGGAAATGGATTAGAGACTGGTTTGGTTGGATGCAGCTCTTCAATGGAAATACAGACGATTTTAAGTGGATGAACCCTGATGTGGGTTTTCTTGAACATCTGGATCTGGCTGCCATTCCATTTTCAATGGAAAACTCGTGGCAGCCTCAACTGACTGGCAGGGACACTTTGCACACTTCCAATGCCTGTTTGGGACTGTCCTTTCTGTGCACGGGTGTGTAGTCTGTGCAGTAGAGTAGGAAGGGTTGACGGTAGGTACATGAAGTTTGCCTCTGCCGGGATGAACGTTTTATTATTGTCATTTCAACCTGAAGGATATAACAAAATGTAGAATGACTTAGTTTGTCTGCACCAGAGTGGCAACAGTTCCCACTGACCACACCCCTACCTTTGGCTACTGCAACATGACTCTTTAAGATTCCTTCCAGACTTAAAATTTGTGGCATGGCCCAATGAATGTAGATATTCTGCAAGGAAGTGGAAGTTTATAAGAGGGAGTAATGATTCCTCTGAAGGGAAAAGCAAGTTTTAAGCCAGAGGCTTAGACAATCTTAGAATTCACACATGAGATGAAGTAAGAGCCATGTGTGTTCTGCTTTCTGTCCTAGAGTACTGATTAGTGAGATGAACCTTATATTCTAGTAGGCAGACAGGCTTCTAGAACAGCACTGAGTTCTCTTTAACTCTTAACTCCTTTAAGTGTTAAATTCACTAGGCTAGCTCTGGCCTTGACTTCCCTGGAACTCCATTTCACCACAACTGTGTCAATGTGACTTCCGCTCATCCTTCTCAGGTCAGCTCCCATGTGACCTCTGCAAGCTGCCCCCACACCTGCATTCATTGCACCTTGCTGCTTGGCATGCCTTGCTCATTATACTCACTATGCTGTGTCAGGATTTCCTGATTACTAGAGACTGCCCTCTGCTATCCTGGCTAAGAGCCCCTTGAGTACGGGTATCATGTTCTGTTTACTTTAATATCTCCAGTATCAAGCAAGTGCCTGGCACGTAGTCCGTGCCCTCAACATTTGTAGAGTGGAGCTCACCAGCTCTGTTGGTGGTCAGTTTCCTCATCTACTAAGCAGGGTTGGGTTTTCTGATTACTAGGGAGACTTCCAGTGCCACAACTTACTATTCTAGATTCTTCTATCTCTGTGTCTGTGTTTGATTTGGCCATGTATCATCTTTAGCTATTAAGAGAAATGTGTGACACTTGCTTTATGCTGAAAACAATCTATTTTGTAATTTATACACTTAAGCAAATTTGATGACATGTCACAAATTCTTTTTCCATGTGTTTGTTTCTGTAACGAATATGGATGAACTCAATTATAAGGAAGTTAAAACTCTGCTGTAATAAATAAATAAATAAATAAATAAATAAATATACTTCCCATAATAAAAACCAAGTTGGTTATCCTCTCTTCAGAGCCCGCTAAGTCTCATATTCTGTAAAGTTCAGTTTCAGCTGCCTGGGTCAGAAGGAAGCTTCAAAGCCAGTCTTGATCTGTTTTTCTCTCTCAGTCCTCACCACTAATCAGGACCCCAGCTAATGTCAGAGTGTAGTTCTTACAGATACCACTTGTATACAGCCATCACTAGGTCTGGGTTCTTGACATTTTTGGGTTTTGGAGGAGTATTTACACTTATTAGCCTTTCTTTGGTCTGTTTTCTAGGAACTACCCCGTTCTTGTTATCTGTAACAATTCACAATTATAAACCAGTATCAAGCTCTTGCCCTCTACAGCAATAGAGCTGATTCCTGGGATCACAAAGGAAAGTGAAGAACATCCAAGGACCAAGATGAATGGCAAAGCTGCATTCCAAGAGTTCCAGTCAACAAAGAATTTGTGGCAGTGTTTGCCCACTTCCCACCCACAGAATAACCTTTGTCCAGTCCAAACCACAGATCTCTGCTCAGCCCTGAGACTCTGGGCACATCCCAGGCCATGTTCACAATCAAAGCAGGAAGCAAAACCTATCTTATTCATGGACACAGAAGGAGAATGTATTTCCCTTTTTCATTTTACCCATTCTAGTAATTAAACCCCTTCATGGAAACTAATAAATATCCCAACACGGTCTTAAATCTGATGAGGAACTCAGCATGGATCTTATGGTTCTGGGGTACTGTGTTTCTCCATTACCTAAACAGGCAGCAGAGTCCCCACAGCACAACAGACAGAGCTTTTGCACTGGGCTGCTGGTTCTGCATCATTTCTTTGAGTAGTGATGCCTGTGTGACATGTTGGGAGGGTTTCTTTAGTCAGCAGTCCATAGAAATTTGCTAGTGGCCGTCGGTAAATGGAATTCTAATTGGCCTAAATAAAAAAAACCCAGAGTCAGATATAGAGGAAAATGCTGAGAGAACAGAGAGAAGGATCACGCCAAAGCCAACTTTACCTCATTAGTTTCCCAGTGGAAAAGAGAGCCAGTTTCTGCTTCTTCCTGCTTAAATCCTCTCTCTGCCCAGTCATCTCACTTCCTATTTCCACCCAGCCATCTCTTTTCCTGTCTGTCTGTACATACCTCCAGACCTCTATGGTTAACTAGTGGCAAGCTCCATCCTCTTATCTTCAGACAAGCTTTATTTGTATAAGCAAGATATCATCATAGCCATCCCTCAAAATAAAGAGGGTTATTAAATATGACCAGTACCAGGACTGCACCTAACAAAAAGGAGTAGACAGTGAACACGGCATTGGGAGGAATATTCACATCTTCTATGTTTATCTCTGATCTATTTTTCAGAAACCATCCTAGGGTGAAGAAAACACACTCACTTCCTGGTTTATGAGGAAAACACACTTCCTGGGCTATAAGAAAAACACACTCCCCCTGGGTTATGAATGAAATAGAAGATTTCCTTTTTGCTTTGAATGGGGATATTGCTCCAGACTGGCCCAGAGCTGGAGTCATAGGGCTCAGTTGAAATGTGTAGTTTTGGACTGGACATGGGACATTTTACTTCTGAAACATGGCATTACTGATGCTAACAATGGGAGACAGCTAGGATTGGACCAACCTGGTGGACACGCTGGTCTTTCTGACTCTTTATTATGGACTGGAGCAGTTTATTTCTCCCACTCACAAGTCACCTTTGCAGTTTCTAAATTGCTGACAGTCTTACAAGTACCAGTGAATGCTCAGCCTCTAGCTATTTTCTCAGCTCTGCCTGGCTGATAAAGGTGCCTACCAAACATAGAGCCATCACCTGCTTTCTGCACCAGGCTATTGGAGTCAAGGTGCCTGCCTGGGAATTCTGGTGACTACCCGGACATTCTGGTGCCTGCTTGAACATTCTAGTTCCAATCATTCTCTCTCTGTCTCTCTCCCCCCTCTCTCTTTTGGTTTTTTCGAGGCAGGGTTTCTCTGTATAGCTTTGGAACCTATCCTGGCACTTGCTCTATAGACCAGGCTGGCCTCGAACTCACAGAGATCTGCCTGCCTCTGCCTCCCGAGTGCTGGGATTAAAGGCATGCGCCACCAACGCCGGCCCCAATCATTCTCTTATGAAGACGACTTTCTTTCTTTTTTTCCTCTCAGATTTTTTTATTTGAATAAGAAACAAGGTTGTTTTACATGACAATCCGAGTTCCCTTCTTCCTCCCATACTCCTCTACCACCCCCCCCCCAACTAAAACCCTACCTATTACATATCCTTTCTGTATGGTGAGGCCTTCCATAGGGTGTCATCAGAGAATATACAGCCTTGTGGCACAACCACTGAAAAGAGACACTGCTTTATGCCACAACGGCCAGGGGCAGCAGCCAGGGGAAGCTACTACTGAAAACAGAGGCCTACTTGGCTCTAGGGCAGGAGGCCTCAGGGTGTGGGTAGGCCTCCTGCCAGTCCGGTGCCTGCAACTAGAAACCGCGACAGTAACCGTGGGGAGGTCTGTGGAAATCTCCCAGCTGGGCAAACGGTTCTGAGAGGCTCAAAGGCAGCCTGAAAGCACATGTGTGGTGCAGCAAGTTGGCTGCCAGGTGGGAGCACCCCGATGGAACCCACAGGCTGTCCCAGAGGGCCTAAGTTTCTAATATCCCACTCCAATATCCCACTGACAACCAGACAATGTGGGAAATTACCAATATGGAGCCAGGTAGAAATACAAGGGATTTTAATAAGGAAAAAGCCTTACTTACAGAGCGACCTAGCCAGCCTGAGGGCAGCAGTCTGTACAGCAAGCTGAAAGCAAAACCGAAACTGAAACCAGCCACCTAACCACCTCTCACTCTACATCATCCTGACCACGCCCTCCCAGGCATGGTCAGGCACACACCTAAGCAGGCATGGCTACAGCTTCCCCTACAAATTTTTGCATCAGTGTTCAAGAGGAATATTGGTCTGTAGTTCTCTTTCTTAGTTGTGTCTTTGTGTGGCTTGGGTATCAAGGTTATTGAAGCCTCATAAAAAGAGTTTGGCAATGACCCTTCTGCTTCTATTGTGTGGAATACTCTGAGGAGAATTGGTATTACCTGTTCCTTGAATTTCTGGTAGAATTCTACACTGAACCCATCTGGCCCTGGATTTTTATTTATTTATTTATTTTTTGGTTGGGAGACTTCTGATGACTACTTCTATTTCATTAGGGGTTATAGGTCTATTTAAGTTGCTTATCTGTTCTTGATTTAATTTTGGTAAGTGAAATCTGTCCAGAAAATTGTCCATTTCCTTTAGATTTTCGAATTTTGAGGAATATAGGTTTTTGAAGTATGACCTGATGATTCTCTGGATTTCCTCTGTGTCTGTTGTTATGTTCCCTCTTTTCATTCCTGATTTTATTAATTTGTGTGTTCATTCTCTGCTGTTTGGTAAGTTTGGATAAAGGTTTGTCTATCTTGTTAATTTTCTCGAAGAACCAACTCTTCATTATGCTGATTCTTTGTACTGTTCCCCTAGTTTCCATTTTATTGATTTTAGCCCTCGATTTGATTATTTCCTGGCATCTGCTCCTCTGGGGTGTATTGGCTTCTTTGTGTCCTAAAGCTTTCAGTTGTGCTGTTAATTCTCTAGTGTGATTATTCTCCTGTTTCTTCATGTGGGCACTTAGCCCTATTTAGCACTGCTTTCAAACTGTCCCATAGGTTTGGGTATGTTGTGTCTGAATTCTCATTGAATTCTAGGAAACCTTTAATTTCTTTTTTTTTTTTTATTCCTTCCTGGACCCAGGAATTGTGCAATTGGGTGTTACTTAATTTCCATGAGTTTGTAGGTTTTCCGTAATTCATGTTGTTGTTGAATTCTAACTTTAAAGCATGGTGGTCTGATAAGATACAGGGGGTTATTTCAATTTTTTTGTACCTGTTGAGGTTTGCTTTGTTGCTAAGTGTGTGGTCAATTTTAGAGAAGGTTCCATGTGGCGCTGAGAAGAATGTAAATTGTTTTGCATTTGGATGGAATGTTCTATAGATATCTGTTAAGTCCAATTGTGTCATAACTTCGATTAGTCCCTTTGTTAATTTTCTGTATGGTGTTCCTGTCCAGTGGTGAGAGTGGGGTGTTGAAGTCTCCCACTATAATTGTGGGCCGTTTTATGTGTGATTTGAGTTTTAGTAATGTTTCTTTTACAAACATGGATGCCTTTGTATTTGGGGCATAACTGTTCAGAATTAAGACTGCATCCTGATGGATTTCTCCTGTGATGAGTAGTAAGTGACCTCCTTCATCTCTTTTGATTGATTTTAGTTTAAAGTCCAATTTGTTGGATATTAGGATTGCTACTCCTGCTTGTTTCTTGGGTCCATTTGATTGGAAAATCTTTTCCCAACCTTTAATTCTTAGGTACTGTCTGTCTTTGAAGTTGAGGTGTGTTTCTTGTATGCAGCAGAAGGATGGATTCTGTCTTCTTATCCATTCAGTAATCTGTGTCTTTTTATATGAGAGTTAAGACCATTAATGTTGATGGATATTAATGACCATGGATTGTTAATTCTTGTTTGTTTTTGATTTGGTGATGTTGGCAAAATTATGTATGGGATTTTATCCTTTTTTCCTTTTGGCTGTTGGTAAAGTGGGATTATCTATAGTCTATATTTTTCTGTTGTAGTTAACTTTCTTGGGTTGCAGGTTTCCTTCCAGAACTTTCTATAGGGCTGGATTGGTGGATATGTATTGTTTGAATCTGTTTTTTTTTTTCATGGAATATTTGTTGTCTCCATCGATATTGATTGAAAGCTTTGCTGGGTATAGTATTCTGGGCTGGCATCTGTGGTCTCTTAGTGTAGGTACAATATCTATCCAGGACTTTCTGGCTTTTAGAGTTTCCATGGAAAAGTCAGGTGTAATTCTGATAGGTTTCCTTTTATATGTTACTTGACATTTTTCCTCTGCTGCTCTTAATTTTTTTCTCTTTATTCTGTATGTTTGGTGTTTTGATTATTATGTGGTAAGGAGACCTTTTTTGTTTCAGTCTATTTGGTGTTCTGTAGGCTTCTTGTATTTTCATTGACATGTCTTTCTTTAGGTTGGGAAAGTTTTCTTCTATGATTTTGTTGAATATGTTTTCTGTGCCTTTGAGATGCATTTCTTCACTTTCTTCTATAGGTTTGGTCTTTTAGGTTTGGTCTTTTCATGGTATCCCATATTTCCTGGATATTTTGTATTAGGGAATTGTTGGACTTAAGATTTTCTCTGGTTGATAACTCTATTTCTCCTAGTGTATCTTCAACTCCTGAGAATCTCTCTTCCAGGAAATGTTCTATGAGGCACATACAGTTCCCTATTCCACTAAGTTCACAACACTCAAAATCTCCCATTTAGCTCTTGCTGGATTCTTCTATGACCTCTACCCTTAGCATTCCCATGATTCCTTTCAGGCACTATGCCTGTGCATTGTCCATACCACCCATGGTGTTTTCAACTTCTCCAGATACATAGATCCATCCTTCCTTCAGTCACAAAAGTACCCCAACTGAAGAAACAATGCACCTGTTATTCCTTTCTTAGTCAAATAATTCCACAATTTCAGTTGGATAAGGGAATGAGTCCCCTTAGCCAAATATTTGTGAATAATTTTTAAATGCCACTTTAAAGTCAAATTTAGTTTTAAGGATATCCTGGCATCAAAAACCATTCCATTTACAAAACTTGCCAGGAGAGTAATGATAGATACATTTTTATTTGCTTTAGAGAAGATTTACAAACTCAGCTACCATATGCAGAAAAATACTGAGCCTATAACACACTGTGCATTTTATGCATGAAGAATGACCCTTATTTCTATGATTCCCTTATTTTAAATATATTGTTTTTATTTCAGCAAACATTGACACATGACTTTCAATTTACTCTATATTTAATGTTAAGATGTAAATTAGTACCATTAATTAAAGAATAATTGACTATGAATGAAACACATAGCATTCAAGCCATCTGAGTATATGCACCTATGTTCTGTGCTGTGTTTGCAACTGTGTAATTGCTAGTGGTTTACTGTATATTTATTTCAATACACAGCTGCTCAGTTGCATAGCTAAGACTTCATTTCTTCCAATAGGGCAATATATAATAATAAAATATGTTTTCCTCTGGCTAAAACATGACTTCTACAGTTTTGTAACAATAAATCACCCCTCTAAGCAAATGTTAGATCTAAAGATTGTCTGCTACTATGTGAAATCATTTTTCAAAACCATCAAGCATTAATGAATACCTCAGTGGTAATTGGTATATTGGTCTGATTGTTTTCTTCTACATTAGTAGGATGAAGTAACCAAGGGAGGCTGCTTAGAAAAAAGGGTGTTTTATTTGGCTCAGTTCTAGAGGAGCAGAGACAAGAGGCTCTGAGTGGTGATGGTCTTCTTGGCAGAGTTCTGAGATGTCGCAGAGTATGGATTGGAAAGAGACAAGGAAACCACCTCTGTGCACATCTGTGTTGATTTATGTTAGTTTGGAAATGTCAGTGACTTTGCACTTTAACATCATGGAAGCCCTCAGAAAACAAGCTCAAGCCCAACATAGATATGTGCTTTATTATGTTTCTTTCAGGTATAATGTGCATTTGCCCCCTTCCACCATCTCCTCCCCATTCACCTACTATGCCTTAGTTAGTATTTCTGTTGCTGTGATAAAACACTACAAGCAAAATCAACTTGGGGAGGAAAGGGTTTACTTCAGTTTCCAGTTCCACATCATTGAGAGAATTCAGGAAAGGAACTCAAGGCATGAATCTGGAGGTAGGAGCTGATAAAAAGGCCATGGTGGAGTACTTAACTGGCTTAACCCATGGCTTGCAAAATCTGCTTTCTTATAGCAGCCCAGGAGGGCCATTACCCATAGTGATCTGAGACTTCCCATCCAACCATCAATCAAGCAAACAAAGCACAGTATTGCCCATAAGCCAGCCTCGGTGTGAAGGATTTTCTCAATTGAGGTTCTCTGTTCCAAAATGATTCTAGCTTGCATCAAGTTGACCCAAAACTAGCAGGATATACTACCACAAATAGATTCCTGACACTGTAACACATACCACATGACAAGTAAAGAATAGCTCTATAGAGGAATTCTAATAGATCCCAACACTTCTGATATCAGTTGCATCAGTAGCTTTGCTTAACTCAACAATGCCATTAGCATGATTATAGAAGTCCTGATGTGAACTTAAGTCTTTGATTACAACTCCAACTATCTATGTCCCAAATAGCAAAGAAATCTAAAGAAAATGAAGAAGGGGCATTCTATTTGTCATAAATTCTAAGTCCAGAAGAGTTCTGCATATTGATGGACAGACATAAGGATAGCATAGACCATAGGAAAGTAGCACCTTAGAAAAGTTCAATTCAGTTACTCCTCTTTTAAGGTATGGTGCCATAGAATAGGTCAAACTGAAATATCTTCCCTGAACCATTACCCACAGGCTTCTTTTGCTAGCAATTCAGAATCATTTCCATGTCTAAGGACCCAAATATATCACAGTGTAGGTTGTTCTTCAATGAAGAAGGAATAGCTTTAAGAAAAAAGCCTATTGGTTCCAGGCTCATGCTCCCATAATTTCAGGCCACTAATTTTTAATTGGCGTTTTTGTTATCCAGAGTAACCACAAAAGTTTGTTTTTAAAGTGTGTTCAATCAATATGTGTGAAACAAATTGCCCTACTTTTCTTTCTACTGCTGTTATAAACAACACGGCCAAAAAAAAAAAAAAACCCAAAAAACAAAACAAAACAAAACAAAAAACCCTGGGGAGGAAAGGGTTTATTTAGCCTACATTTATGTATCACTATCCATCATGATGGAAGTCAGGGCAGGAACTCAAGCAGAGACTTAAGAGGAGTGCTGATTTTTGGCTTGTTCTCCAGGCTCACATTTACTTACCTTCCTTACACTTCCCAAGATCGCTTCAGCAATCATTTCTCAAGGAAATGCCCCATTAAGGTAGACAAGGAGTGTAGAATGTGGAGTAGAGAAAGGCTTTCTGTGCTTTCTTCTCTTGTGCAGGTTGAACATTCCTAATCTAGAAATCCTAAATCTAAAATGCCCTCAAATCTGAAATTTTTGAGCACCAGCATATCAACAAACAGAAAATTCCATATTGTCCTCATGTGCCAGGTCAGACCCAAGATATAATTGTACTAACAATGTAAAAAGATTATTTTTAACCGATATATGAAAGGTATATGAGAAAATATATTTGGACTTGAGCCACATTCCTAAAACTTATTATTATGTATATTTCCATATCATAAAACCAGGAAAAAATATAAAATTCATAAAACTTATGTCCTAAGCATTTTGGGTAAGATATAATCAATCTGTAGCATTTGCCTGAACAAAGTTGTCAGAACTAGGTGGCACAAATAATAAAAACCCAGAGACAGATATTGGGGTAACAGCTGAAGATCAGAGAAGCAAAGCAGCCAGTCCCTAGATCTTACCTATACCTATACTGAAGGGGTGATCCTGTGCTCAGATTGCGTCTCTAGACTGCCTCTGTCTCTCCAAACCTCAGACTTCCTCAGATTTTATCTCTCTCTTGTCTTCTCCTGCTCAGTGTGGCTTTCAGCTATCAGAGATCCATCTGTCTTCCAAGTGCTGAGATTAAAGATGTATATACCGCTATTGCCTGGCTTCTATGGCTAGCTAGTGTGGCTGCTAGGATAAAATGTGTATGCCACCACTGCTTGGTTTCTATGGCTAGCCAGCTAGTGTGGCTAGCTTTGTATTCTGATCTTTAGGCAAGCTTTATTTGTTATATCATAAACAAGATATCACCACAGAATTACAGTGGGATGTCTCCATAATTTGATACTCAAGATATACCCTGGACTATCTCAAACCTCTAGGCTTGAAGGCTAGGTTGTGAGTAAGATAATCCATTAAGAAAATTTATAGTTACTATAGGTCCTTTTAAAAAAAGCTAACATCATCTATGGATATGCTATGGTTTGAATCATTTACCCTCAGAAGATATGTTGAAGTTCTGATCCCATAACTATGTGAATTCTTTAGAAATAGAGTGTTTCTAGGTGATTCAGATGAAGTCATCATGATGGACCCTAATCTAGTGGAATTGATGTTCTTATATAAAGGGGAAAGTTGGATGAAGAGGTGGACATGTACAGACAAGTCACATGGAGAGTCCTATTTAGTCTCCTACTTGATTATACTCAAGAAGATTCTCCATCTGAGCACATAAAAGAAACCAGCCCTGCCAACACATTAATGCTAGAGGCTCAACCACCTGAACTGCAAGGTAATATGTTTCTGTTGGTTAGATGTATGGTGCTTAGTTAAGACAACCCTGGAAAACATATACAGATACCTTCTTTAAAAATAAGATCCTTCGTGGATACAACCAACTTAGATGTAATTTTCAGGGTTTGAAGGATCCTGTGAAGCCTTCCTATTTCAAAATCCCCCATGATAAAGACAAAGGGGAGAAGAGGAGTGGCATCAGCCACTGCTTGCCACCGATCAGACCTTTGGCTAGTCACTTAAAGTTTTTTTTGACTAAATCTTCAAAAACCATAATAGTCCATACAGTTAATGGTGCATCCTTACTTCAGAGCCTACAAGATTCAGTGCCATATACAAATACCCCCACTAGGGCATGGCTGGGCTGGGGGCAGGGCTGAATTTGTTTTACTCTGATGGCAGTCCTTTTCAGTTTTTGAAAGAGCTCCAAGCATTGTGATCTTTAGGATCCGTAGCACATGATGTGTGGTTTCCCAGGCAGAGAGGGACTAAAGAGGGACCATGTTTAAAGAAGTTTCGGTTGCTTCTGAGGAAACAGGGGACAGTAGAATAAAATGGAAAAGGATTATGTAATGACTATCTCTTTGTCTTCTCTGCTTTTTCTTTCATTCCATGGCAGCATGGTGGCTTGCCATCACCAAGGATTTCAATACACAGGCATTTTCTTCCTTGCTAGGAAAAGACAGAGACAAAAACTGTGTTAGTTAAATAAAACTAATTCAGATTGATGGCTGTATGAGCAAAAACTTCAGAATTTTCAGGTTTAAATGGAAATAGTGACAAAAATGGGAAAATAAGTAAAAGAAAATTTAATTTCAGTCCCCCTGTTCATCACCCACCTGGAGCCAGACTCTACACTCTGTAGGCAGTTAGCAGCATGGAGCTTCCAGTGTAGAGGCTAAGACCAAACACTTTGCTGGACAAGACTATAAAATAAAATGGTAAAACAATCTGAGAACTGCTTACTGAAAGAATAAATCATAGGGTGGCAGTTGCTGCTCCTCAGAAGAAACTGAATTCTGAGTAGTGATTATTCTGAATAGGAAGTGAGAAATGGGATTCAGGCAGAGAGTACATGGCAACTTTCTGAGGTGACAGAGGGCAATTCCTTTGAAGTCATAAGCACTATTCTGGATAAGCTATTAACAGGCATGGAGGGTGGGAAGCATGGGGGAGCAGATTCCAACACATTAGAGACCGATGTTCTTTTGAGACAGGGGAAGCCAGTAATGATTTGAAGACAGAGTGAGCTCAGTGGAAGGTATTACCAGCTGTGCGAATTGAGCAAGTCTGTAAATCTTTCTAAGTCTCGGTGGTCTTATAATAAGGGATAATTAGGGCTGCTGTGAAGAATAAATGCATCATTTAACACAGTGCTCTCAGAACAGAAGCCCAAGAAACAGCAGAGCTGTCACTGTGACCAGAACAAGGTAGCCTGCTGAAGGCCCGCAGCTTTCATGTGCAGTACTCTAAATTATGCCTTTGTCTCATTTGTTCTCCTTTGAATTGCTCCCAGTGACCAGGGGAACAGTGGTACCTCATACATAACTCTAGCAGACCACGCAGAAGGGTGAGCAAGCTTCCTACACACTTTGTTTTAGCTTTCATCACTATCAGGTAAGTCCCAAAGTCTTTGGGTCTCTCAAAAGGGAAGGTGAAATGTTCACAGCTGGGGCAGGGGTGACAGGAATGAATGACCATCAGAGTGGGCTTTCAGTGATGAGCTGGGACCAGTGCACTGCCTTGGAGTCCTGCCTCTGTTCTCTTTGGGGACTCACAGAGACGTGTTCCATGTGTAGTTTGGAGAGATGATGTAGATTCTGAATCCTGGTGGCATCTGAATCCTAGTTCCAGATTCTTCTTTGTTTTGCATCTTATGAAAAGCCTTCAAGGTTTTTGGTTTTGCCTCCATGGGTCCAGAGGAAGGCCATGCTTACAACGTCATTTGTGCTTCACCCTCTCAAAAAAAAATACAGACAATTCAACTCACTTGAGGGTTCTGTCTTTTCTGTTTTGGGTATAAATTTTAGAGATTTTAAAATGACTGTGTGTCATGGTTCTTATGGATACTCATGGACTAAGTATTTGATTTTACAGATGTGTTTTTTCTCACAAGCCTGTGAAACTTTAGGACACCTTAGTAATTATCACTTCATGTCCCAACTCTCAACAGTCATTACAGCCTGAACTGTGAGAAGCGCAGTATTCCTTCCTGGCTCAGTGACATTGAACAGGAGACTTCATCTCACTTCATAGCTCTTTACTATGAATGGACACCAATGCCTAATGAGACTCTTAGACTGAATGCATATTTGCACCTGGTGATTAGTAATGGTTGTATATAAGTTAGTCAGCATTATTATTATACTAGAAACAATAGCAAAGTCTCTACTGCATCAGAGAAAAATTAGGACACTTTTCAAATCACTGGGATAAAACAACTATATATTACTAAGAAAAAGCTCTAAAAGTCATCAAAACAAGAATTGTTAACACTGAACGTCAACAGTGCCTTCAAAAATTCACCAAAAATAAAGATAAACTTCTGGAGCATATATGAGTAATGGTTTTCTTAAATGTTTTCCAATGAGACCTAATTCCTTTATTTTACATTCACACACCTCTGGTTTCCCCACAGCTTTTTAAGGACCCAGGTTACCTAAATAACACCATATTTGTCCTGTGTTTTCCCACCCTGGTTTCCATAATCCAGAGGCAGAGTGCACCCAGACACATTAGATGAGCTTTGCTGTCAGTAACAAAAATCTTCAGCATCTGAGTTCAGTTAGCTTATCGTCAGTCACAAATGGAATCAAGGAAGATGCAGGAGATCGGGATTTGGTGACATTCCTCAATCAGACTAAACACTAGTCCAAAATTCAGCCCTCCTTATTAGTCCCCAGCATTTCTTTGTGCTCTTTCTTTTTAGAATTGGTTTTGTTCATCCCATTCAACCAGCAAGTGTGCATCCATCATTCACCTGTAAAAACAGCCATGAGATAGTGGAACAGTTTAAAGGTAAGACCCTACGAAAGTCAGCTAGGTAATGGGGAAATATCCTTGGACTTGGCTAAATCTAGCTCCGGAGACTGAACCAATTCTTGTTAGAACAGATTCTTATAAAGCAATATCCTCTCATTCATTTGGCCTTTTATGCACTTGGCTGCTTCCCTTTCTGCTTCTCTGCCACATCACAAAATATCCAGTAATGCCCCTTTCAGAATGTAGGCTCTTGAACTTCCATAATTGTTTACTGCGATTTAATGGATATTTGACTCTGAAGTTTGGTAAATATAAGAAAATGTTAGTGTAACAGAAATCTGTTGGCACATGTGACAGTCAAACAGAGGTGAAATTAAAGAACACAGCGTTATTTTCAACTAATTTAAAAGTAACTGTAGATAACTATATTTTGATGTATTAATTCAGTATTTTCTTCAGCTAATATGTACCTAATAATTAAAATCATCCCAAAGCAGGAATATTTGATGCATATTTCAGTCTTCTATGAGACTGGCACGATCACAATAATATCGGTTTCATAGGTAGTTGTTAAAATAAAATAAAATAACTATCATAAAACAAGAGTACAGGAACTTACACAAACAAATGTTCATTGAAGGCCTCGAAGATTGAAGCTGAAACTAACTTATTTTCTCTGTCTTTAATATAGCTTGTGAAAAAAGCAAGTCCCATGAGAGTGATGCTGCCTGCAGGTGGACAGACATTTATGGGTGTGGATGGCAGCAATGGAGGATAAGCTGAGGTACTCAGAGACTCCCGGGGGCAGGTCAGCAGGCAGATGGAAGTGAGACCATGAATATTCCTGCCTTGGTAGGTGTTCATAGCTCAGAGGGATAATTCTGAGGTTATTGAATTCTGCCTGACCCATAGGTCTAGCCAAATCTTTTCTGTTTGGGGTGTTCTTCTTCCTGCAGGTGGCTATTGTTCTGATTAGCCAGATTCTGGGAGATGCAACATTAGGCATCAAGTCAAAAACTTTCTCAACTCTCCCATCTCTTTTTTTCTCAGCTGTCTATGAATCTACTCTGCATTGGGAGTAGACTATTGTTGGGGTGAGTCACTTGAGTTGGGGAAAAATGGACAGATTTGGTAATTTAGCCTGCTCTGGGAGGCAGTTACTTCAGCCCCTCCCTCCTCTACTTGGTCCAGTCCCAGCATTCCACAGAAATATCTGGGGCCAAAGCTCTAGCAAGCAATGGAAATGTGTTCCTTGTCTTGACCTTATGAGTCTTATTTATCTATGTGTCTTTGACAGAGAATGAAGTAAAATCTGGATTTTCCTTGAATTGTGACCAAAATAACAAAACATGACTTTAATCTTATATCTGTCTCCAATGTCCTCTCTAAGGATGCCAGACTCCCTATTTCTCTCTCCTGCATATAGTTAGGTTAGCATTGCCAAATGCTTGGTTTTAGATTCTTCAACTAAACTGAATATATATCAATCTGTATCAGCGGAAACTCTCTTGTCATCAGGCAAAATGATGCCATTTCAGGGTCCTTCCACATCTGTCCCCATCTGTCTGGCTCTCCAGGAGACCACACTCCAGTGGAAATATTGCTTTATACTCCTCTGGGTTGTTAGCCCTGGACTTTCAGATCTTTTCATTCTATGGTTTACGGATCTAAATTATCCATCCAATCGATGTAGATTTTATTCTATCAATAAAGGAATTTAGCATGGTTTCAAAATGTGGGACATCTAAATTTACATCATTCATTTCTGACTTTGCTAAATAAACTTGTATTAAGCATTCTACAAGAGACTAATGGAACATCTCCTTTTTGCTAAGTTTTAAACAAACTTACCTTTGAATGGACTGGTTGTATTGATTGCTCATTTACGGCAGGAATCTATCTGTTGCAAATATCTGTAGGGAGCAGAGGAATTGCTGAGTTGGTGAAGTTCTGAGTGATGTGTATTTTGACATGAACAAGGCCTGTTGAGAATTTCAAGACCAATTGGTCCATGGTAAAATGGCAAAGCTGTTACCCACATGAGCCAGGCTCAAGAGGAATGGCAAAGCTTTCCTTGGGGGTTTGAGCATTCATATTTATGAACAATTGACCAGCATGTGCAAAGAATGGCCACTGCAGATTCCTTCTCAGGGATATTTGCACATGGAGACTGCTCACCTGCAGAGATCTGCTACCAAGAATGGCTAACACCCCCCTCCCTGCTGTATCTCATAAACATCTGAAGTTCCAGGTTCCTCTGGAGCCCTAAGTGATTACAGAACCAGTCATGAATCTAGTTGCAGTGTTTGTGTGTCTGTGTATCTGTCCTTTGTTCCCTAACCAGGGTTTTTGGACCCAAGTGTGAAAGATACAGCAAACATCATGATAGACTCTATCATTCTTATGTTATCTGAACTATGAATTATGTGACTGAAGCTTTCCACTCCTTCCTACCTATTGACCCAATAAATACAGAGTTCTCATAACTAAACAGCAAAGGTGAAGCAATGTAAGAAGAATAGCATGCAATAGAAAGGTTTCAAAATCACTTAGGTGTTATCTACAGAGGAATATAATTTCCATATCATGTTAAACTGAATGTAACAGTTTACAGATGCAATCTCAGCACTTGAGTGGTGCCAGCAAGAGGATTAGGAGTTCAAGGCCATCCTGTTCTACATGAGATGCTATCTCAAAAACAAACAAACAAACAAACAAACAAAAAGGAGAAAACATGGTCTGTCTCACTCATAAGTCAATACTAGATATAAAGAGAAGGATAACCAGGCTGCAATCCACAGCTGCAAAAAAGCTAGATAACAAGCAGGAGCCTAAGAGGGACACATGGATTTCCCTGGGAAGGGGAAAAAGACAAGATCTCCTGGGAAAACTAGGGATGGGGGTGTGGGGACAGGATGTTGGAGATGAGCACATGAGGGATCAGGAAGGTCAAGCTGGTGGCAGGACAGATGGGGAGAGTAGTGTAAGAGATTCTTGATAGAGGGGTCATTTGGGAATTAGGGAGAAACCTGGTACCAGAGAAACTCCCAGGACTCTACTAGGATGACCCCAGCTAATACTCTTAGCAATAGTGGAGAGGGTGCCTGAACTGGCCTTCTCCTATATTCTAATTTCCATCATAGAACCTTCATCCAGTAACTGATGGAAGCAGATGTAGAGATCCACAGCCAAGCATTGGGCAGAGCTCTGGGAGTCCAGTTGAAGACAGGGAAGATAAATTGTATAAGCAAGAGTGGTCAAGATCATGACTGGGAAACACACAGAGATAGGTGACCTGAGCTCATGGGCACTTATGGACTCCAGACTGACAGCTAGGGTGCCTATATGGGACCAACCTAGGCCCTCTGTATGTGGGTGACAATTGTGTACCTTGGTCTGTTTGTAGGGCCCCTAAACATTAGAATCAGGACCTGTTCCTGGCACATGATCTGGCTTTTTGAAACCTATTCCCCATGCTGGGATGCCTTGATGCAGGGTGTGGTGAGGTTGGTCCTGCCTCAACTTGATATGACATTCTTTGTTGACTCCCTGTGAGGCCTGTCCCTTTCTGAACATAGAAGGAGGAGTGGTTGGGTGGGGGTAGATGGGAGGTGGGATGGTTAGATTGCAGGAGGGGGGAGAGAACAGGAAGAGAGGAAGGAGGGGAAACTGTTTGGTTTGTAAAATAAAAGAACAATTTTAATAAAAAATGAAAAAGGTAAAACTGAAATGCATCACTCGAAGTTCGCGTGCTGGTTAGTGTTTTGTCAACTTGTCACAAACTAAAGTTGAAATCCAAATGACTGTGCTAAAGAGTACTTGAATCCTACTCTCATGAAGTTTAAATTCCAGTGACTGAGATGTTCTTATCAGATAACACAAATGAATATATAATTATAAACTGATTTTGGTAGGGAAAAGACTATCTTTTGACCCAAAATGCTCTAAATTTTTTAAATGGAGTTTGAATTGGGATGGCTTTTTAAAGTCCAAGCTGTTGACCTTTAAACAAAGGTATCATGAGTCCTCTTTACTGAATGCACCGTTCAAGCTTTATACAAAGATCAGTCCTTCATTCTGAATTTCAGGAGGTCCTGTGGCCATGTCAACATGCAAGGCGCCTTACTATATTTCATAGGTTACAGGATGGAATCTCTGGAATAGAAGATTGCACTCCAGATTGTTTTACCATCATAAAAGAACAATTTATCAATAAAATAAATTCTTGAACAGAAAAAGAAATCCAAACTGAGATTAATATTAAGACAGAATAAAATTGTATAAAAGCACACACAAGGATGCTGCTCTGGTCTAGATCCCGTAGGTGAGGCTTGGACATACGGTGCTTACCCTATAACTTGAAAGATGAATAAAGTGAACTTGCGTAAAGATTGTTATAAGCAGAGGAACATAGGCACCAGGTCCTGTGGTAAGAGAAATAGCAGGGTGTTAGAGGAACTTAAAGAAAGCCAGAGTTGCGCATCAGAAAACAACAACAAAATAGAGTGAGGTGAGGCTGCAAGCCACTTGGCACTGTGACAGATTTAATCTTAGGGTTGGAGAAATGGAAACAATGGGAGGCTTCTCTATCTTACCCATGGTGATGTCGGCTCATCTTAAGAGCCCCTGCTTTGACTTCTTCAGATTCATGGAGGTGATTCATTAAAAACACCACTTCTTTCCCCACAGTCCTGCTCTCTGCCTACACCCTTTCAATGCCACTTTCTCCTTACTCGTTGCATTCTATTCTCTCTCTAAGCGATTTTCTCAGATTTCCAATCTAGTGCCTTGTTTAAACTCATCTTTCTGTGTGATTTCAGCTACTACCCTTATGCAGATAACTTCCTGCACTGTGGTTGCCTTTTCTGTTTGCTTGTAAATAAATTATGCATGGCTTTGGACACAGGAATAGCCTGTGTCTATAGCTACATGAGCCTCCCAGACTATTTTTAAGAGGTTGTTGCAAATCCATATCATCTTGGTGATTAACACCAAGGTTTATCTATAGGGGAGAGGAGAATGAGTCATCTGTGAAAGGTCTTGAACAATGGTGGAGTAAAGACCCCAGCCAGCTGTGGAAACAGCTGGCTGTCTGATCTTGTGATTGCCACTATTATGTAAAACACATGCTTTGAGTTTGTTTTATGAGGTTTCCACTCATCATCCCCAAGGGACCCTGACTCAGGCTCATGATCCCCTCTGCTTACGTCCATGTGGGCAAGGGGCATCACCCTTCCTGAGATAGTGTAGGAAGAATCCAGAAACTTAATGCATCTGAAGGCCACTGTGGTAAGATCAACCTGAGCTCTGAAACTATGACTTCTTAGAAGACTGTTGTAGGTCTGATTTTCTGATTTCTGTGTAGCTGTGAAGAAAAAGGTACAAGAAAATAAATGAGGAGGGAAAAATCTGCCACTGTGGCAAATACCAACCACGGTGCTACACTTTACAAATGAAGTTTATTTTGCCCTCTGTGCTGGCTAGTTTTTTGTCAACTTGACACAAGCTAGAGTTATATGAAAGAAAGGAACCTCAACTGAGAACATTCCTGCACAAGATCTGGCTGTAGGGCATATTCTTAACTAGTGATTGATGGGGGAGGGCCCAACCCATCATGGGTGCTGCCATTCCTGAGCTGCTGGTCCTGGTTTCTGTATGAAAGCAGGCTGAGCAAGCCATGTGAGCAAGCCAGAAAGCAGCACCCTTCCATGGCCTCTGCATCAGCTCCTGCCTCCAGGTTTCTACACTGAGTTCCTGCCCTGACTTTCTTTGAAGACGTACTATAACCTGGAAGTGTAAATTGAAATAAATCCCTTTCTCCTCAAACTTCTTTGTTCATGGTATTTCACCACAGTGATAGTAACCCTAACTAAGGTACCCTCACACACAGCTTAATGACATGGGTATTTTTGTCTCAATTTGTATAGACACCAAACCAAAAAAGGATCTCCTAAAACAAAAACAAAACAAAACAAAAAGAACAGTAGTAATTTCTTAGACAAGTTCAAAATAAGTCTTTCATTTCTATTTTATATCCTTGCAAATCTTCTGGAAAAATCTTGGATATTGATCTGGTGAATTCATCAGAACCTGTAGTGATACATATTTGGCCACCCTGGAGTCTGGGATCGGCTAGATCTCTGAGACAGTTCCTTCAGACACTAATTCTGTGCATTATAAAGCAGTTAAGGCCAGAAACCCCATTCATCTGGCTGACAGGGAGCAACTGAAGCTCTGGGTGGCACCTGCTCAGTAAGTCAGTGCCCTCTGTTTTCCCCTTTGTCTCACCATTATCATTGACTTCTACTCTGGCATCTCCCTCCTGTTAATGGCTTGGCGCATAGTCTTTGGCATTTGAATTTGTCTTTTCCTGCTGAGTGCCCTCTACTTCTTACTGGACTTACTTCATGTTCTTCAATGGTTCATGTCTCTACCTGAAAGCAAAGTTTTTTCAGCTGTCTCCTTTGATGGGACCCTCATATACTACTCCCAGAAGTCAGGGAGTTGTTTACAGATTGCTGTGGGGAGGAAAGTCATTTTTGTACTTTTTAGGGGAAGTTCCCATTCAATTAAGTTAATAGTATGCAGGATGAATTCCTTTCTGTTCAACTCACTCGGTCATTCCATTATTGGGGATGGCAGAAGATTTTGTCCTAGCTTCCACTTGTAGATGGTACTCTCCAACAGTGAGATCACCTGCCTTGCAGTTCCAATGTGTGTATATATTTCTACTTTTGATAATTTTTCTTCCCATGCTCAGAACTTTGCCTGCATTAACTTGAGCTCTGTGAATTCTAAATGGGGCTTATATTCTCAGCTATCTCCAGCCATGACTTACAAATAATGTTGATGATACTCTAGTATGAACAGTGTTCTTCCCCAGTATATATAGCTGAGGCTGATTGACACTTGGGCTCAAGACCATTATTTTCACACTCAATCAAACAACAGAAAATATGCAAGGTCATTACTACAGTTTTAAGTAGAGAGAGGGCTTAACAGACAGACCCAACTGCCATCAAAGAGCCACAGGAGAGCTTCTAAACAGTTTCTGTTTTTAACAAAATCTAAATGTTGTTTTAACCTAATTTTCAATCATTCAATTTTACCAATAAAGACTCAGGAGCCAGGTGCCAGGGTGAAAACCTGCTAGCTCAGAAGGCAGAGAAAGCACCCAGCTGACCTTTCTTTCTTGCTTAACATCTCAGAAAGAGAGCTTTCTTTTACACCATCTCAAACCAAAAGAACCACCAAACTGAATGTCCCTCCCTTCTATTTCCTGTGTATCTCTCTGTCTTCCTGACTTCCTCTTATTCTCTATGATCTTTTCTTCCTGAAACTGGTTGCTTGCTCTCCCTCTTTACCTATGGTTGACTTTATTTAAACCTGTTTACAATATTCAAGCAGAAAGCTCTTGGATTAAAGGTGCATGCTAGGGCTGAGCCACACCACAACTAGAAACAGATTTTTTTCCAGTCAATAATGCAACCTCAGGGTTCACAGTGTGATCAGACACCCTGCAACAAAGAGTCCTACTGCTTGACCACCACCTCCACAGCCTCCTTTCTCTTCTCCTGTCCTTGGTGCTCACATTCTTTTGCTTTTCCAGTTGTTCTCACTGATGGCAGTTCGGTTTTCTTTTATTTCATGTCCTTGTTAGCCAATGTGTAATGACTCAGCTGCTAACCCAAGCTCATTGTCTGGACATTTTCTAATTTGTAAAAGTTGTCATCTAATATGATAATTTTACCAGTACAAAAATACATGGAAACATCTGTTGTTACTAAGGAAGTCATGTATTCCAGTTATGCAAACATGATAATTTAATCTGTAACAAATGTAACTATTATAATCAAGATAATATTTATCTAATATATTTTATTAATATCACCTTTTCTGGACATATCTTAGAGCAAAAGATATAAAGGTCAGTGCTTACTGTTCATTCAAGACTGTGCTCATGTATTTTTGTGGAAAAAATAAAAATGACTAAATATTGGCTGTTTTTATTTTCATTACAGTGACTTCTCAGCATTTTCACAGCACAGCCATATAGTTTAAAAGATCATTGGGAGCATGAGGGTAGGGAAGAGGGAGCTGCCAGAATGAGAGGAGGAGAAGAGGAGTGGAGAGGAGGAAATGGAGGAGCAGAGATGTTGAGTTGGGGGAAGAATAGAGGAGAGCAGGATGAGAGATACCATATCAGAGGGAGCCATTATAGGTCCAAGGAGAGATCTGGCATTAGGGAGATTTCCAGAGATCTGTAAGGATGACACCAACTGACAATCTAGGCAATGGTGGAGAGACTACCCTAACTACCCTTCCCCTATAATGAGACTGATGACTACTTTTTATGCTATCCTAGAGTCCTCATCCAGTGGCTGATGGAAGCAGAGGCAGACACCCACAGATATACACTGAACTGAACTCTGGAATCTAGTTGCAGAGAGAGAGGAATGAAGATCAAACGGGGAGGTACCAGGCTGGTGAAACCCACAAAAACAGCTGGCCTGAACAAGGGGGAGCACATGAACCCCAGACTGCTGTCTGGGAGGCCAGCACAGGACTGACCCAGACCCCTGAACATGGATGTCAATTAGGAGGCCCCGCACCTTAGGGGCCCCTGGTAATGGATTAGTATTTTTCCCTGGTGTAAAAAGGGACTTTGAGAGCCCATCCCACGTGAAGGGATACACTCTTGCTGTGGGCACATGGGGGAGGGCCTAGGCCCGGCCCAAGATGATGTGTGGACTTTGGGGAGCCACCATAAAGGGCCCTACTCTGCCTGGGGAGTGGAGGGTGGATGGGGTGGGAGGGCAGGTAGGGGGTTGAGGGGGAGGGTTGGGGAGAGGAGAGGGAGAGGGAGAGGGGGAGGGAGAGGGAGAGGGAGAAGGGATTGATATGTGAAGCAAGCTTGTTCCTAATTTGAACTAATAAAAAAAAAAAAGGAAAAAAAGATCCTGTATCACGAAGCACAGCACTCTGAGGCTTGTAGACTTCTCTTTAAGTCAGGGTCTCACAAAAAAAATCAATAACTGCTCTATCTGATATTAACTAGAAATTATTTTTTAAAAAATCAATTTTTGTTTTTATCCTCATAGTTTTTATTTCAACTTTCCTACCTTCAAAATCATATCTATAAACCTAAATACAGCAGAACTACCCTCTAAACACAGGGTTAATTCAAGAAAGACAGATGCAGCTCCCAAATACACCCAAAAGAATAAATTTGTAGTCCAGTAAAGGAAAGACAAACAGCATTCCCACAGGGAAATGCCACTTGGCCACTACTGCTTTGCCCCGGTTTCTTTTAAGGTGCCCCAAATCTTCGTATCCACCTAGGGGGCTAATTTTCCAGAAACACCAGGAGAATTATCCGGGCACATTTGCCTTCTTTCTTGTGTCACAGTTGCATCTTTTGTGGACCCTTCACTACCTGTCAACTGTTTGACCTCCATTCAATCTGTGACAAGTCCTGAACTGAGACACAATAGGAAGGTCTCTATTTAACCTGCATCAGCCTCTGAGATGCCACTGTCTTTTTCACCTTGGTTTTGGGCACATACTTAATAAGTAAGGCCTCCAATGTCAGAAGATGATTAAAGACACTTGTAGTCAACCTTCTATAAAGACACATGAGAATGTTTTAATTTCTGAGGGCTGCTGGTAGCTATTTTTGTTAAAATTATTTCTTCCAGCTTTTTTTAGACTTGGATGTTTTACCAAGAGTTTTATAGACATACTGTAGGCATGATTGTGATGATTATCACTCAGACAGAAGGGGAAACTGAGGCTGGCACAGGTTAACAGATGCTCTGAAATTAAACAGAGTGCAACAAAAAGTTGAATGCTTAAAGCATCCACCTTCCTAACTGCTATGTAACTGCAAACACATAAACAAACTTATGGTCATAAAATTTAACGTTTTTATTTGTTGTGCTGTGGGTTGTACTTGGCTTCTAATCTGGAGGTCTGGCTGCGGCAGCAGACCCTCCATCAAGGTGATAATGATTGTATCCATACCCATTCATCTACCTTGTTCTATAACCTCCTTCAACAGGTTCTGTTCTCAGATTACTTTCTGTGGCTATGCTCCAGCTGCCCGATCACCTTTGCTCCAGATGCTGGATCACCCTTATATACCCTTCTTCTTCTCTACAGCCCAAATTCTACTTACTACAAATAGCCTGGCTCATTTATTAATTCCTCTTAGTAACTGAGAGTGGAAAAGAATGGCTTTTAATTGAATTATTAGTCTAGCATGTTTGGGTGAACTCGATCCTGGTGTGAGTGTGAGTGGAGAACTGTTGCTGGGAGTCTTCCTATTTGCCATGTGAGGGCAGGCATCTCCAGTTTTCCTTGTTTATTGTCACCCTAACATAGAGGAAAATAAGGATCAAAGACTAGTGCTCCAGTTACCAAAATAACAATCCTTTATACCCAGGATAAATTTTCATCATAAAGGAAGCCTGCATGTTTGTATACACAATGGTAAAGGTAGAAAAAATATTGCATTAAGTGTTTGATCTCTAATGAATTATTAACAGTGCCCTTGGACATATTGGGTTCCTTTGCTGTAAGAGAAAGCACTATGATTGCATAAGCAACTGCTGCTGGAGGCCATCATAGCAAGTGTCTTCTGTGCAGCATGAAACAATATCCTCAAATCCCAGTGGTTAAAAGCAGATCACTTGCTCACATTTACACACCAGCAGCTGCTCCTGAGACAGGCAGCTGTCCCCTAGCATCTTGTAGTCTGGACACCATGCTAGATGGCAGATGGCAGCCTTACTTTAAACATACTGCCCTTATGGCAGATGTCGAGATCAGGCTATGTCCTATTCTAAATTACTTCATATTGTATGCGACAGTCAATTTTCAGCTTGTGCTTTGCTCTAGAAATCTCCATTTTACAAGCATCTTCTGACCCTGTTTTGAGGCAGAAGGTTATAGCCCCTCCTTGGATCTAGAAACTACACCATCTTCCAGGCACCACCCACCAGAGACAGATAAATGTCTACTTTCTGAGAGTAGATAGGGAACTACCTTATAAGTTTATCAAAGAGAATTGAAACTATAGGGACACACCATAGCAGGGAAACTGGAACCTAGCAACTTAACAAACACATCAGAAAATGGAAAAGGTGTGTCTCATCTAGACCTCATAAAGGTATATGGTGGTTCCCCAGTTTTCCAGGAAATATTGCTTATAATATCTGTGACTTCTATTGCTGATTCTTATTGACCAAAGTGCACCCCCCAGATACAAATTCATGTTTGATATGATAACTCCTATTGACTAAAAATGTGACATACTTCAAGAGAGGGTTTCAAGGATGTTACTAACTTTAAATTAATTTAATAGTTAATAAATTAGTGTCTTTATAGGAAAAGAATGTTAGGGTATGGGCACAGTAGAAAAGGGACACCGGGAAAAATAGTCATTGTCAACAGAGGAGAAGGGCCAGAAATGAAATCAACATTCAAAACACTTGGATATTTTCTTGGTCTCTGGAATTGTGAGAAAGTAAATTTCTAACATTTAAGCCACCCAGACTTCAGAATTTCTTGTGGTAGTCATAGAAAATTATATAGTAATGAATAAATTAACCGATTTTATGACTCTGATATTTCTTCCACCCCTCCCTTCATTTAGATAATACTTGTGATGTAATATTCCTCAAAACCATTACATGGCTACATTAAACAGTCTATATACCCTATCTGTTTTATTTCCTTAAAACAATTCTATGGTTGTAGTAGTTCGAATCTGATCCCTCCACACATACGTGTGTGTGTGTGTGTGTGTGTGTGTGTGTGTGTGTGTGTGTGTGTGTGTGTCTCATGAGATGAATAGTTTGTCCTCAATTGGTAGCTTCATTCTGGGCGGTTCTGAAGATTTGGAGAGGTTGGCCTAGCAAGAGGAGATAGATCACTGGGAGCAGCATATTGTCCCTGACTGCTTTCTATTCTCCACTTGGCTTCCTGGTCAATCGTGAAATGAGTAGCTTTGCCACAAGCCTCCTGCTGCTATGATATCCTGCTCAAGCACAGATGATCAAACAAACATGGATCAACACTTGTAAAACAGTGTCCCAAAACAAATCCTTACTGATCTTGCTAGTTAATGTTTTTCATTGCAGCAATGCAAAAGTAATTGCTTTTATGGTAGAAGTACTACTAGTCCTCATATATTTTTTTTTGTGTGTGAGAAGATGCTCTGTGTATGCTTCAGAGTATTTAAAAAATTCAACTCAAATTACCTCACTGTAGGGAGTGGCAATCTGATTCTAGACATGTAGATTCCAAACTAGCTTCCTGCTACCACTCTCTGAGATGACAGTACTTTTCCTAGTATTTAATGAACAAAGGGAAGTTAAGGGATTGTAAAAAGGGCATGAGTGATGCATGATGTCTGTCTTGAGGACTTCACAATTCAGTTGAGAAAACAAGTTTAATCCAAGGGAGGTTAAGATAAATGTAATAAACAAGGCCCTGTCCAGAACTATTATTTATAACTTGGATGAAGAAAATAACAGCACAGTAATAAATGGTACTGAGAATTCATCTGGAAGAAGAAGAATATTCCTTGGATAATAAATTTAAAAATTTTAAATCTGATGAAAGAAAACTATCTTGTCAGTCTTGTGTAGTTGCCCAAATCAAATGAAGTGCAGTAAAAGGAAAAATAAAGTTCCAAGTCCCGAATCAGCTGAATCAGAACAATTAAAGAATATGGGGTGTTGTGCAGGAAGGAGGCACATTGCAGTTTTATTATTTGCTGCATTGTTCTTTGCCTATATATCCAAGCTAACACATATAGGGGGCCCTGTCCAGGGCATTGCAACCCAGCGCATGGAGAGCCTGACGGGAAAGGACCCAATAGGAGGAAGCCACCATTCTCAGAGTGCTTCAGTCCAGTGTGGAGACAATACACTGTCACTGCATCACAAGGGGGATTGAGAGGTCATGATTCTGAATGAAGCCTCTCAGTAATAGAAGAGGGAATAAGTAATGCTAATTTTTAATTTATTCTTTGAGAATTGTATATATGCATACAATATATTTCAATAACTCACACATTTCCTTGCCTCCCACATTTCCTGGACCCCTTCCACATTTACTTCCCAAATTAATATCATTTATTTTTTCTTAAAGGAGTACATTGAGTCCAGTTAGTTTTATTCATGTATATGTGGGTGTGGAACCACCCACTAGAGTGTGGTCGACCTACCAGGGACCATATCCTTTATGCAAACTGACTTTCCTTCCCCTGAAAGTCATCAATTCTCCATAGCTTCTCAATTAGCGATGGGGACTCATGAACCCATTCCACTCCAAACTTGAATATGGGCTGGCTTGATCTTGTGAAGGCACTCAATAGCTTCTGTGAGTTTATGAGATCTGTGGTCTTGCAATGTCCAAAAACCATTGTTTTCATTACAGTTCTCCTCAACCTCTGGCTCTTAACGATCATTCTGCCTTCTCTTCCGCTACCGTCCCTAAGCCTTAGTGTTAAGGGTTGTGGATACGGGTGTCTCATTTATGGATGAGCACTTCACAGATACTTATTCTCTGCACTTTGGCCATTTGTGAATTTTTGCATTAGCCATCATCCAGGCTACAAAGACACTTCTCTGAAGCAGACTAAGAACTTCAGTAAGCAATGGGTAAAGGAATACCCATATTTAGAAGGTATTTAGTGGGTAGCTTGATTCTAAGCCCATTTAGAGAAACAATACTTAGAAGGTTCACCCCTAGAAAACATGAGCTCTCCACCCATAGGTTCTTCACTAGATTTATAGTGCTGGGCATCAACTCAATCCTATAGAGAGGTTTAAAAATCCAACTGGAAGGGGATTGGTTACTTCCATAACTCTCATTCCTCTATTCTATCCATGAGTATGTTTTTGTAGGCCAGTCATGATTGCAGCTTGCAGCATTCACATCTGGGTAAGACTATGACTCTTCTCCCCCAGAATCCTGTAAAGCATTGCCTGATTCTATGAAAGCTAGCTGGTGGGGAGGAAGCTTCCAGACCAGCACCAGCATCATTTTCCAAGTCTGAGGACCAAAGCATGTGGTGTATTCATTGATAAGATCTTACCATAAAGTCCTGGTGGCCAACCAAGAGTAATAGCAATAGCCTGTATTATTTTGGTAGTATCTGAGATCATCCTGACCAACAACTTGAGGGGAGTTATCCCACACATGGCACTGAGCTTATGTTCCTTCTGAAGTCATAGTTGCCAAATTAAAAAAAAATGTATTTTTTAGAAGTCCTTGTGTTACCATCCAGACGCACCTTTGCCCTGTTCCTTGGGAACCTGGCAGATTGCCTACCCTTCTGCTCATGGCGAAGAGTACCCTGGCTGTATGTAGGTATAAAGGTCCCTTTAAGAGACAAACTCTGCTCACTCCCACTCTCTTTCCTGCTGTTCCCTAAAGGGGAAGGCAGGACTTTTTCTGTCTCTTCTTCTCTCTGTCTGTGTCTCTTTCTCTTCCTTTTCTCTCCCCACTCTCCCTTCACCTACTCCCTTCCCTTCCCCAATAAAATTTCTTTCTCTTGTTAAGTTCTGCCTGATGGTGTGTTTGTCATCCACCATGGGATCTACTGCCGACCCACCTCATGCCGTGTTATTACACCACAGGAAAAATGGACCAAATAGAAGAAGGATCATGGAGCATGGAATAACAAGTTGTTAACAACCTAGAGAAAGAACGGGAATGAAAATACAGCTGCTTGTATATGTTTAACGCTGGTTCTGAACATGTTGGGTGTGTGTGGCTGTGAGCCTTTGAGCTCTCTTATTTGTCTAAGTCAGTGTTTCTCAACCTTCCTAATACTGTCACCCTTTAATACAGTTTCCCATGTTGTGGTGACCCTCTACTATAAATTATTTTCATTGCTACTTCATGACTGTAATTTTGCTACCAGAATGAATCATAACATAAACATCTATGTTTCCCAATGGTCTTAGGTGATGTCTGTGGAAGGGTCATTCACTCTCAAAGGGGTTGTGATCCACAGGTTGAGAACCACTAGTCTAAGTTGATTGACACAAAATTGATACCTCTTCTGTCTCACTGAAAACTACTAGAAGGTGTGTGAGCTGTCAGCTCTTTTTCCTCTATTTAAGCTGACCAATCTAAAATGATGGAAAGGGGACCCATCCTATGTCACCAAAATATTTAAGATCCCCCCAACCCTTCAGGGGCAAAACAGATGTCAGTCCTGCTCTGTAGGGAGTTTTTGTGTACATTGGGCACACACACACACACACTCTCTTTCTCTCACTCTCTCTGGTGTCTGTGTGTGTGTGTGTGTGCGCGCGTGTGCGCGTGTGGGCACGTGGAATTTTTGTTACCTTTTGCTGCCTCCTGTGTCTCATTTTTTCCTGCCGTGTAATGCTCTAATTGGAAGGGGGAATGAACCTGATCAGGATCCCCAGATGGTAGCAAAATCAAGAATCACCTGGGAGTTTACTAAATTTATCTCCTTTCTTCTGTCTCCCATATTCCCTTTGTGATTTTATGCACTTATAATTGAAAGGATCCAGGGGTCTGAATAAAAAATAAACAGATGGCTCATGAGCCATGCTGTTGTCTGGGAAGCCTGTACCAGAGTCACGGTCCTTTAGCTATGATGTTTGCAAGAAAAACTTATAAGATGTAAAGAAAAATGAGACTGCTATGGACATGTTTTTTCTCTAACAAAAGGATTATCACTTTAGTGGTGCTCAACTCAATGGTTTGTCCTCTGTGTCTACACATCATGTGATCTAAGTCACACACATGCTTTGTGGAATGTCTGGTTGCACCTGATGCCCTTACTGCTGTGTTTTCCATGACACCCTGCAGTGCAGTCTCCCTAGGCCACTTCACTTCATGATCACTGACATGTCCCCAGTGGGAAGCACCCTGATAATTTTCCTGAACAGGAGCCATGACCTGAAAAGAATGTTCCTTGTACAAAGCCAGTTTCCTGCAAAGAGTGCAAAGGCAAGGTTGTATCAGTCATACTGTGGGTCAAAAACAAGGAAAAGTAGTGAGACATGAGAAACATTGCCCCAAATAGTTTAAAGCCTTCAAATGTTACTGGAAAACAAGGATCCATATGTATTGCCTATAATAAACTTCTTTAAGCATATTTTTGTTATGTGTGTTAAGAAATTGAGATGAACAGCATTTAAATACTGAACATCTGAAAATTTATAAAAATAATTTTATTATAAATACAACTTATAAGTAAGTGTATTGTGATTATATTCCAATGTCATTTATTTGTTGAAAGTATGTTCCACAAAAAATATTAATGCTTTTGTCTGTTATGCCAGGATCCCCAAGTGTGATTCACACGATGTGGTGAAATCTGTTTGTGGTAAACATGATCAAGAGTCAGCATTTCAAAACATTTATGTCATCTTGGGAGAACTTTATGTCTGATGGATCTAGGCATAATGAAATTGATCTCCTACTTCAATCATTTGGACTTCTAGTTTATCCTTTAATTCATTATTACATTAACAAAAGATGTGATACAGGAAAACTTGAAAAGTACATGGAAAGCCCTCACTACAGACTATTGAATACTGTTGGGAAGCACAGAAAAAACACCAAACAAACCTATCTCATAAAATCAGCAGGTTCCTGAGAGGAAAATCTGGCAGCTCATAAAAGAAACCTGTGATGTATATTAAAACATAAATAGATACTAGTAAATAAAGCATCAGTATACCACCTAGAATCAAAATATACACCAAGATGTCCTAACCAAGCAAGACATTTTCCACTTTAACTCAACACTAAAGGTGACAAAAATGCATTCTAATATTGATGAAAAATTGAGAATCAAGCTAGCCTATTAAATATTAACAATAAGATGATTGCTATAATATTTAAATGTATTCATTTATGTGAATGTGTACAAAAAGTACCTAGAGATCTATAAACCAAAATTATCAACAGTGATTGGCATTTTCCTTTGTTCTTTTCGATTCGCATTTTCTTGCCTTTTTTTTGTTTTTGTTTTTTTTTTTCCAGACACACTTTCTCTGTGTAGTCCTAGCTGTCCTGGAACCCAATGTGTAAATCAGGCTGGGTTCAGACTCACAGAGACGTGCCTGCCTCTGCTTCCCAAGTGGTAGGATTAAAGACATGTACCATCACAACCCGGCTGATACACATTTTCCTATTTTGTGTGAATCTGTTTCTTGAACTTTCTGTAAACAATATAAGTTTGTGTAAAAAATATACTTTTTTTTGATTTTTCGAGACAGGGTTTCTCTGTGTTGCTTTGGAGGCTGTCCTGGCATTCGCTCTGGAGACCAGGCTGGCCTCGAACTCACAGAGATCCACCTGCCTCTGCCTCCCGAGTGCTGGGATTAAAGGCGTGCACCATCAACACCCCACAATAAACATACTCTTATAGACATAATATGTTGCATTTTCATGGAGTTTAACTTTTTATAAAACATGTATTTTTAAATGTTTTTGGAAGAATTTTTAATCAACAAGTGATTTTGTACACATATATAAGGTACACTGTTGTTAATATAAAAAATGGAGCTCTCATCTTAAAGGGAGAAAGAGATAGTTTATCTTGGGGATATTTAGAGTGACCATGGCTTGGGAACACAGATTTAGGTTATGCCTATGTAAAAGGAGTTTCATGAAGCTTTATATCCTTACGAAACAAAGTCGTAAATCAGGCAAATTAAAAATACATTAGTGGGTACATCAGAGATGCGGTTACAGAAAGACAAGAGATGCTTCTCTTTAGGCACAAGATGCTATCTGATGACGTGATAATCTTTTGTGTTGGTGAAGATTGAGGACTGCTAAGTTAATAGATTCAGAAAAAAATTTATGTACAAGTCACAAGATGTTAGTTCAGACTAAAAGGTAGCAAAGAATGGCTATTGGGACTATGGATGGCCCCAGATAAGGTAGTTAGTTAGTCTCTGGACTTGGAACATTCCACTCTCTCCACATCACTGATGGCTTGTCAGTCAATCAGTCATTAGAAACAGTTTCTTTCCAGAAATTCTTGTTCACAGTGTGATAATTCAATACATGTATAAAATTATAAGGTTCAAGTTATGGTAATAGATATTGAGGATTTAATATTACTGAATTGGAGAGTTGAACATTTTGTTCCATAGTTTTACCTTCAGGAATGAGAAATGATAAAGAAAATGAGAAAAGGCTTTAGTGCTTGGCAAACGACTGTGTTTTAAATACATTAACTCAACAAAGTCATCATTTTTCTGTCTGACTCACCATGTCTTCTGACCTCACCACCCCCACTTTGTAGTTAGGGATGTGAGGCCCCTACTGTGGCTTGGGTATCACCACTCACTGCATGATCTTCCTAGTGTCTAACAGAATAAAAATAAAAGACATCTTTTGCTTTCAAAAGGAAGGAAAGGTGAGTATTTGCAAGCCAGTAAGCAGCTTTCTTCCATGGTTCATGTCTCTTGAATACCAGCCCTGGTTATTGGTGGTTTATGCCTTTAATCCCAACACTTAGAAGGCAAAAAGCAGGCTGATCTATGTGAGTTCAAGGCAAACATGGTCTACAAAGTGAGCTCAGGATAGCCAGGTCTACACAGAGAAGCCCTGTCTTGAAAAACAAACAAACAACAACAAAAGTCCTTCAGTGATAGATTCTGATTGGAAGCCTAAGATTAAATAAACCCTTTCCTCCACAATTTGTTTTTGGTCATGGTGTTTATCACAAGGATAGAAAAGAAACTAGACCCTTCTAATAAACTACTTCAGTGACATAAAAACAAACCAAAAGCTACTTTTTGAGTAAAAAGAACAAGATAGGAAATTATAAATTAAGTATTTAATTTTCACTCATTCTTTTTCAAAATATAGTTCTTGACATATGCACGATATCCTAACGACTATTCTATGAACTACTGATAAGGCAATAAGCAAAACATGGTTCTTAAGTTGGACCAGTCATTGGTTGGCCACTTCCATAAGTTCTGTGCCAAAAGAAGATTCTAACTCTGATGTTTTATGCATATATTCATATGTACTTATCCATATGGATATCAGTTTTCAGTGTAAAAAGAGAAGACAGAGAATGTATTAGATATTCTTCAGTATGTTTTGTATTCTACTTTCTTCCAATTTTTTTTGTCATGGCTCTACTTGTGTCCTCTTCACTATTGGTCATAAGGAACTCATAATTCTGCTCTCTAGGGGCACATCATTGGGCCCTTAGGTTCCCGAATGGGGAGACAGATCCTATTTTCTGTGTATAGCAGTTCATCAAAGTTCAGAAGGAGCGAAGACTTAGAATCAAGACCATATTTTATGGATTCCTGCCAGTTTGAGGAAATTACAAAGGTGATTGCCATGGTATGGCCCAGAATCAGAAGATGGCTCTTACTTCCAGAGTAAAAGAAATGATTAAGTTTAGCAGAGAACATGTGTGGTTGTGGGTTCTCTACAGAAGGCTCTTTAGAACATGCAAGTTAAGTTAAAGCTTGATGGAATTAAGAAAGCAAGTCATTCACAGTTCTAGTCCGTAGTATTCTAGGCACAGAAATGTATGGGTACAAAGAAAAGTTTGAAAAACAATGAAAAGGCTATTATGGTTGATAAAGAAATTGCTGGTACTGATAGGAAGCAGAGTTAGAAATTTTTTCAGGCCTCTTGGACCCCTTTAGAGGTACTTTTAATGACAAAAATGGAAAAGATGAGTTTGGATATTCTTCACAGATTTCAAATTTGTCATTTGGAAGTAACCAATTGTCATTAGCATAGAGATCTGAGGTTGTATCACAGTGCAATGCTTGGGGGAAGAAACTTAATTCAGGGTTGGAGGTGGTTAGAGGTTTTGACCAGTCATATTTGAGAAATATTTTAAAGGTGGAATTTTACTGTATGTCTTATGCAATGTGTATGTATTTGGTTAACCAGAAGAAATGTACTAAGAAATACGCTTTCATCTTTGTCTGAACAACTAGAATAATGGATTTTGTCTTACTGTAGTAAGAGTGGGGTAGAAAATGAGAGTCCCAATTTGGACCTTACTTTAGCACACATTGTATACACAATGCTCATGTACAATAAATAAGCAGTTGAATAGTTGAACTTGGGAGTAAAGGGATTGTTAAGGATTAAAAAGTAGGGTGTGTTGATGCATACAATACATAGACTCAATTTTATTGGATAAGATACTTTATAAATGAGCACTTTAAGTAAAGACAGAAGCATTCTAAGCATGAGGGAAGGGCCCAGCTCACAGGCATATGACCTGTTCATCCACAAAAATCCTTATGCTTGGAACTGACTAGACTTAGTAAATAACCTCCATTCAGTATCTTGAAACTCTTACTAATTTAGAATAATTTTAATTTTGAACTTGTCTTGCAAATTATGGAGCAGGTCTTGACTGAAACTGAAGTATCCAGCTAAAAGCAAGAGTCAATCAAGTAGACTGGAACCCAAGCAAATGTGTGGTAGTGTTCTGAAGGCCAAGTAATGAGATTATACAAAGATGAGCATTGTACTGCATGGTCTCAAAAACTACTGCAGGGTCAAGCTATCTCAGTACTAAGTTGTGATCTATGGATCACAACATGGCTATGCTAGCTGTCTAGATTGAACTGAATGAACAAGTGAAGAAGGTACTATTTTCAGGAAGAGGCCAGGCAGTGGTGGCACATACCTTTAGTACCAGCACTCTGGAAGCAGAGACAGGCAGATCTCTGTGAGTTTGAGGTAAGCCTGGTCTACAAGGCTACATAGAGAAACCCTGTCTTGTGTGGAATAGAGTCCACGGCAAAGGGCTAGAACTAACAGTAAGTGTCCATGCCCCCCCAGTTTCTTCAACTACATAATAAAGCATGAGACTGTGAAGAACAGACAAACATTAATATCTGGAGCCCCTGTTGATTGTTTCTTTTTGTTATTTTCCAAATGTCCCCCAATAGGCATATAGTACTTCCATATTTAGACTTCTGAAAGTGTTATGGAGACAAAGAAATAGAACCTATAATGTCTGAGAGGACTTAGTATTTGAGGTGTCAGTATTAGAAAAAGAAAAGGGTCCTTCTTCATTTGCCAGTAAAAGCAAATAGCTAGCAATGGAACAGAGCAGTATGTTCTTTTGAGCAGAAACGTACAAAACGACCTTGACCTGCTTTAATTGCATAGGAATCATTTCATGTCTAGAGCTGAGTCACTGGCCGTATTTCTCATCCAATGTAACAGTTTGATAGGTCAAGTGGTGGAGCCACTGGGAGCTAAGATGCTAGGTGGGCCACCATTCCTGCTTCCCACTGGTGGTGCACATGCCCATCCAAATCCTCCTTCATGGATATCCTGATCCTGATAATACTCCCTCAGGGACTTTCAGAGCATCTCATGAAGCAGAGCATCATTAATACTTTAAAATTTTTCTATTGTTTACTAAATTGGCTGAAAGTAAATGTCAAAATCTGAGGTCCTTGATATCTGCATTCAGACTCTCTCCCTCCCTTCCTTGTTTATGTCTTATTAACAGATTTGCCTGATCTTTAAAAATATTCATACAAAGATCATTGTTCCAAAAGGGAATTTTCAAAATAATATGTTGTTAAGAAGGGATCATTGCTGATTCCAAAACAAGCTTACCCTGGTAGACTCTGTAATATTAGCTCACTAATACTTTTATTTTTGATCCATGACCCACACTGGTGGTGAGTAGGGACTTTGGAACAACCTCTTAAGCTGAGTTCCTCTGAGATGTTTATCCTCCACATTCTGTTGAAATCTTTATTAGTATTATAAATCTCATCTCTCAGGGCAAAATGTGAGAATTAGATCTTATGATTGTTACATACCACATGGAGCTCAGCTGTGTGGACACAGAGGCAATGACCATATTTTGGTGGTTGAGGTGGTGAGCACTGTGTGTTCAAAACCCTAAAAGTGGCAACTGCAACATTCCAGAGCCAATAGTAGACAGATGCCAAGCCTGGAGACATGCAGAAGAAAGCACTTAGATTCTTCTAGGACAGTTGAAGCATTTAACTGAATAATGAACATTTTTATTCTCACATTCCCTTCATGAAAGATACATACTCATGAATATCTTTCAGCTTTCCATTTTCTTAATGAATGTCTTTCACTGATAAATGTATTCTGTCTTTGTTTCCCAAGTAAATGTAAATTATCTATAATTTAGTATAGTTGTTTTATTATTAATGTTATGACTATTGGGAAAGCAGATCATGAGTACTGAGCAAGCACTAAGACTGCTTTGAAATCATAACGTTGTAATCTGGGTGGTGTGAATGGAGCTGTCTTCAAGTCAGCTGGAGGGAATGGCTTGCAGCCAAGCTGTCTGTCTTTGACAGTCAATGACTAGTAAATAGGTTAAAGCAGAGAGGTGAAAGCCTTCATTATTATGGGTAAAAAAGTTTAGGGTATGCTCAGACACTGTTTTGATCTCATGAGGAAGAGCCCCAAGAATAATGCGATCAGTTTCCAGCTAGACAACAATTAGAGTTGGCTGCCTTGGGGGATAATTAGCTTAAGACAGGGAGTTTTCCTTAAGGAATGTGACTCAGTGTCCTGGTTGTCACCAGGCAGCCTGAAACTAATTACCTTGGAGAGAATCATCAAATTCCATTCGTTATATTTGTGTAATAAAAATACTTAGATTGTAAGTTTTGGGGATTTAAAGAATATATGTGTTTGCCAATCTATCTGTATCAATATCTTCTAAGACACCACAATTTATTACTGGGTTCCAGAAAGGTGGTGCCAATGGCAAGTGGTATGTTAAAATACTAGTTTTGATATAACTTAGTGAAAGAACACTTTATTAGCATGCATAAGACATTTTTCTCAGTCACTGTCAAAGTCACAGCAAAGATGATAAATAAGTAGATGGATAGATAGATAGATAGATAGATAGATAGATAGATAGATGTAAAAGTAGAACTTATTGCTTCCTAGTCCATGTTCAGAGCCAAGTACGAATCACAGCATCTATTGTCCTGTCTTCTTTCCATTGTTTAGAAACAAATGGATATTCCCTTGTGACCAAAGGGCCTTCTACCCATACCTGAACCCCGAGATTCTTTAGCACACAGTATAGAGTTGAAGATGTCTTCAAACACTGATAGAATAAAGGAATACAGTTACCTTTCCTTTCCAAAGCTGGCATCCTCATTGGATGGCACACCTGCACAAGTCATAGAAGGCCTAGCCCATCTGTTGCCTCCAACAACTGTATGTCTGTGTGGCTAGTTATAAAAGACTATCCAGAAGTCTGGCAGGTCTTGAAGAGAATCATAGAGTGATCTAATAGAAAGCTAAAGAGTGCATTGACGTGTCCTCTTCCATATCCATCACAATCTCACACAGCACCAATGACCTATTTACCTAAAACCAATACGGGTGAAATTTAACTCTATCCTGCTGTGGAACAATCCCTTTGTACATTGTGAAGATTTGTTACTGTGATTGATTTAATAAATGAGCTGCCTGGCCAATAGCTGAACAGGATAAGATTAGGTGGAAGAGCCAAACTGAGACTGCTGGGAAAGAGAAGGGTGGAGCCAGAGGAGTCACAATCCAGATGCAGAGGAAGCAGGAGATATAAATGTGCTATGCTAATAAATGTACCAACATGCAGAAGAGTATAATTAGGGAATATGGGTTAACTTTAAATATAAGAGTTAGCTAGTTACAAGTCTGAACAATCAGACAAGCATTTGTAATTAATATAAACATCTTGAGTGATTATTTGGGACTAGGCAAACTGTAAATACTGTAAATGTTCATTTACAGTATCCCTTCAGTTAATTCGATATTTAAAAATGCTTTTAGATACAGGAAGGGGAGCATTTTAAAACACGCAATAGTGCTTGTTGTCTTACAGCACCTGTCCTGAACTCTGCACATCTTCAGAAGAGTCAGTTAGTTCTTGCCCTGATGTTTTCCTATGAACACAGCTGGGGCCATTTCAGTATCCAGAAATTTCTTTGGCAACCGACTTAGGGAGGGGTGGAAAGTGAAATGGAAGAGACCTCTGGAAAATCTTTAACACTGGGGTGTATTCTCTTTCTAACTGACTCCAAGGAGTTTCCACTCATGGAATCTGGCCTATCATAAAGAACTTTTCTCTTCTGTACTTGTTTCAACTTAATAAATAGTGTCAAACAACCATGATGGATGGCTAGAGGATTTTACAATACACAACAACCTTCATAGCTAGACTCCAAAGTTCAAGATTTCTGCCACTTGCCCCCCTCCTGGGCCTGGTCTTCTAGCTCAGCTGGAACCTCTTATAATCCTTCCTTGAAACCAGTTCTTTTTCCTGAATGCCTAGGACATCTTCTATGCATTCCTCTTTTAGTTGCCTTTGTTGACTAATTTTCTGACTAAAACAATCCCTTAAAGGTTATTTCATTGTAAAATTGTAAAGAAAGTCGCATTTGCTGCTAAAGATAAATACTAATTTGAAAACACTGGAACCAGTAAGATTTAGAATGGTCAGTTTTTCTACCCTTTTTGAAAAAAAAAATCAGTGCTTCCTACTAAATTAATGATACATTATATGAGATGGTGAAAGAAGGAGAAGTGTTTGTTTTGCTTACATCCACAGTTGTCTGTGTGCTGTCTTACTGTCACACTAACCACTATTCAATCTCTATGAAGTTGCATCCAACAGTTTACATCTCTAAATCTTTTTAGATAGCACTCTGTCCAAAGTCTATGGTTCTCTTTCTAGATGTCATCCAAGGTGGGGTCTGACCCCATGCAAAGACTCTTGTCCTCTAATAATTGTGTTTATTTTGTTCCCTACTAGGCATATGCACCACAGTCTCCAGCCTTATTCTTCATAGTCACTCAGTCAGAATTCTTGCAGTTTTGCCTCACTTCCTATCTATCATGACATTGTTCTTTCCATATCTACCTCCTTATAAAGAAAAAAGTTATTATTGTTCTGTGACTTCTAATTTTTTAAAAATAGTAGAAATTAGATAATAAATGTATTTCATAATCCAAAACTAGAAAAAACAATAAAGCATAAAACATTTTTACTTTTTAATAAAAAATTTATTGATGCTATGTCCATTTAGATGGCTATCAAATTGCCCTCTAAATTCACCTGTATGCATAAATTAGAGCAGCTCTCAGACCATCAGAGAAATGTCCTTGTGCAGTAGATAATTGTATACAAAGAAACTAACTTGTGGTCAAAGTACAGAGAATAAGTGTCAGTGTGGAGTTTGACTACAATGGGACCTCTAGATCATTCCCCTCTTCAAGGGTTAGGAACTACCTCAGAAGATGGGAAAGAAAGATTGTAAGAGGCAGAGTTTTGGAGAACCAAAGTAAACAATGTCTTCTGAGATGACAGGATGGCTGTACTCAATGTTTTCACAGCAGCTACAGTTGTCTACACAAGACCTGCATAAGGGCAAGCCACTGAGCAATCTAGCATGGATTTGAGCCCCTTCCCGCCAGGAGTTATGGAAAGTTGATAAGTTTCTGGTGGAGAGAATCAGTTTTCCTCAGAGTTTGGCTTTTGGTAGGTTGACTACATCCCTCTGGACAGTCACACACCCAGAAGTGGATGGGCAGGACAAATTGGAGTCAGTTGCTTATAAAAATTAATGTGACAAAACATGAGAGGGTAGGAGTAGATCTGGATACTGTCATAAGGAGGAGTAGGAGGTGAAATTCTCCAAGAACTAATGAAAATATTTGAAAGTAAAATAAAATTTATTGAGCGTAATTTGAATGATGTTCACTTCATTATGGACAACACAGTGTTCAGCTTTATTACAGCTTGATGAATTGTTGTGTTACTTTCTCAGTTTGGATTGGCCTCCAACTATCTTCTTTGTTTTCAAAGTCATGAAATACCTCTGAGAATGGCTTTAAAGTTATATCTTTTCAAAATCTTAAGCCTTTCTTAAGCCAGAAACCTTAAGCCTTTGCATCACAGCTTTTTCATTGTGTATTTCTAAGTCTGCCTTTTAGCCATCTGGAGTCACTCAAACTGTGTTGGTATCTTCTAACAGCTCTTTCTTCCATAATTCAATTTACATTCAATTTGAATTTCAGCTCGTGTTCTTTGAGAAATAAAACCAACAGGATGTATAAATGCAAAGTTCCAACAATAGTCTTTAGCAATCACAATTTCACTAAATAAAACCAATCTAAAATATACCTCTCAGATTTTGATCAATGGTATAAATAATTATAACCAATTGTATAAATTAGAATACACATTTCTTCTTTATTTTACCTTCATCCAAAGTTATAGGTGCTGGAGAGATCAATGGCCAAGGTCCTTCCTTGTTCAAGTTCAAAAGCTTGAGAATGAGGACTGCTTGTTATCTAAGGGCAGGGAAGAATGGATAGCTTAGGTAAATTTCCCTGATTCTACTTCTTCATTGTATTGTATGATTTTTACCTACATTGATGAGGATGATCTGGTCTTTACTTGGTTTGCTGATTCAAATGTTGATATCAGACACATTAGAATGTTTTTGCCAGTTTTTCGACATTGTTAGTTTCTCAGAGCTGACTTGCAAATCTAACCATCACAGAGTTCTAGTTCTCAGCTTTTATTGTTTTATATTCCTTCATTCTTGTGGCACTTCATCTGTTGATAAATTTCTCCTTTTAATGAGCCATTTTGGGAAATGTTAATATGTTAGTCAGTAGAAAACAAGAAACAACTACGTACTTTTCTGTCAGGCAGTGTGAGACTGAATTAATAGATAAATGATAACAAGTCACTGGAAAACTTAAGAAAGTTATTTGACTGGTCTGGTCATGATTCACATATGTTACAAATAGCAATTTGTGGGTTAAAAGTATATGAAAAAGGTCCCTAACTTATACAATTCCTTATAACTATTATATGATGGTGGTCAAAATACATTTGGATATGTTTTAGAGGATTGATATGAAAAATGGTGATTACTAAAAACTGTGTTATTGGAACTTTGCTAACAAAGAATGACCCGATTTTTACAAGGGCAAAAGCTTCCCTTTTGAACTTTCATGTTTCTAATTTACCTGATACTTACTGGTCTGTATTTTGGTCTAGTATGGCTACTTCCTTTTTCGATTTAACCACACAAGGACTTCATAGTATCTTATACACATTCTTCCCCATAAACCATGGTGAAACATCCTAATCATTTTTATTTTTGGCCAAAGATATTGGCATCAGGGAGAGTATATATTTCTGAATTGTGCTGCAGCACTGGAGGGTTAAGGCTACTTTTTGTCACATATGACAATTTCTTTTTTAAAAAAAATTTTATTAATTTATTTTTTTACATTTCAATCCCAGTTCACCCTCCCTTTTCTCACCCACTCCCCCCCAACCCCCCACCTCCCATCTGCTCTTCAGAGAGGGTAAGGCTTCCCTTAAGAAGTCTACTAAATCTGTCCCATCATGTCATTGAGGCAGGACTAAGGCACCTCTCCACCCCTCATACCCCTGTGTCTAGGCTGAACAAGGTATCTCTCCAAATAGAATGGACTCCCTTAAGTCAGTTTGTGCATTAGTGTTAGATCTTGGACCCACTGCCAGTGGCCTCATATATTGTCCCATCCACACCATTGTCACCCATATTAAGGGAGTCTAGTTCTGTCTTATGCTGGTTCCCCATTTGTCAGACCTGATTCAGCGATCTCTCACTAGTTCAGGTCAGCTGATTCTGTGGTTTCCCCCATCATGGTCTTGACTCCTTTGTTCACATTTTCTCTCCCCCCTCACTTCGATTGAACTCTAGGAGCTTGGCCCAATAGTTAGCTGTAGATTACTGCATCTGCTTCCATCTGTTTCTGGGAGAGGGTTCTAGCTTCTCTGGGGTTGTGGATTGTAGAGTATCTTTTGCTTTATGTCTGATATCCACCTATGAGTGAGTATGTACTATATTTGTCTTCCTGGTTTTGAAGGCAATTTCTATAGAAGGCAAATTTGAAGATGCTGGATATTTCTGGATGTCCTGAGTGACAGCCTCAGTGAGATGGTTCTGCAAATCTGTTCTATTGTATTGTTGGTCATCTTCTCAAGATCCTCTCTCTTTTATGTACTGTAACAGTGAGCTTTACAGAAACATCCCAAGGGACCGAGGATTTATTTTGACTTATGTAGTAACGGCCAGTGCTACAATATTTCACGGGTTCCAGCGGATAGTTTGCATACTTGCATACAGGCCTAAGAGGAAAAGGAGGGAACAAGGAAGTGAATGCCTAGTCTCAAGGCAGACAGAGAACACCAAGGGCACCGTAAGTGAACCAGCAGGGTCTCAACAGGAACACCTAGTCAAGAGGTGGACAGCGAACCCCAAGGCCATCGTAGGTCACCCCACAAGGTCCCAACAGACAGTGTCTAAGGATTCATTCTGTCATGGAAGAGAGGATGTGACAGACAGAATGATTTACATCATGATATCCAGGAAACAGAAAGTGTGGTACCTGTGCTCTACTTTCTTCACTGCCCCTCCCATTCTTCTTGACCTCTCAGCCCATATGATAGTATCACCATCATTCAGAGTTAGTCTTCTTCCTTTTGCAAATCTCCAGATAAACTCTCACAGACACCTTCAGAGGTCCTAGGTGACTATAACTCCAGTGAAGGTACATGCAGAGATTACCTACACACCACCAAACAGCAAGACTTGGAGAGGGAGGTTCAATGTTGAAGTCTTAAGGTATAACACCTCCGAGTGCTTCTCAAACTTGCTTTGTAGGCAACTCTATAAAGAGATGTCTGATGGTGGATTCATCTGCTATCTCTCAAATACGAGCCTAGGAAGAGTATTTTCACCTTGGTTACTCACCCAATGATACTTCTCTCCTTGACACTGCTACGGTAAGACACCACCATCTAGTTTTTATAGTTCCTTTGTTGGTCCCTAAAAAGTAGGACAATATTTTTATTTTTCCCTCTTAAAACTTTTTCAGTGAGTAAAAGATGAATAAACAGGGAAGGCAGCTTTTTCTGTCTTTTTATTCTCAATGGCTAAAGGAAACTATAATGTCAGTCTGGGCAGCATAGCGAAACAGATGTCAGGTGCTTTCTAAGGCTGGAAGAGTACCTGTCCTTCTGGACTTGTTTTTTAGGACATTTACTCTCAGAAGCCAGCTACTTTCTGTCCTAGAACGATGGCCATATTAGCCTGTATATAGGCCATTCATAGATGACCTAGACAGTGGACCATATGAGGGCCCTACCAATAGTCAGCATGAGCTATCAGATACGATGAGACATCCAGGTGATTCCTATTCCTGGTTGAATTGTTTACCTTGTCATTGTGTCTTCCCACCTGATGCTCTGGGTATGGTTTATTAGACATAAGTAGAGTTATCATCTGTGCCATGGCAAAATGATGATATGAAAAATTTCTAAAAACAAGTTTCTTTTTATGCAGTTTCATGCCACTGAGCTGTGGGTGTTTTGTTACACAGCTATAGTAATAAGAATAGGAATCCTTGGCTCTGAAAGACACATGTAGTTACTTAAGTTGTGAAATAAGTATGCATATGTTCTAAACTTTTCTAACATTCCCACAATGCACTCACATGTGCTCAATAAGATACAATGGAGGAGTACATAGGTGGCTGTGTAACAGGAAAAGTTTGGAAGGTTGTCTAGGCTTTGTATCCTTGATGCCAAGGAGAAGAGTGTGCGGTGTCTTCGCTGTCATCCTTAGGAAGAACACCAGTAGTAAATTACTTTTCACCATCAAAGTCTTTCATATACAACCTTCTCCTGAATCATCCTAGAAATCACACTGAACTAGGAGGCAATATATTTCTACTCTCACCAAACGCTAACAAGCTATAATGACCTTTATCCCATCCCATATAGTGAAATTGTTAACCCTGAAACATGTCTCTCTGAATTCCTACTAGGTGATCCCACTCTAGACCACCCTTCGTTTTCCCATTTTACCTCCTGGTTGTGTTTGAACTGATATACTTAGAGACGAGAGACCTTACTAATCTAAGTCAAGTGAGTTAGCCAAATTATTTGAGCTTTCACAAAGATGGGGACATCTCTAAGCAGCAAATAAGGGTCAGTTCAACTGGCATCTCACCACACAAAACCACAATATTTGTATTAATAATAAGCCAATGACATAGTGGATGAGCCAGGAGTTGTTTGTTTTATTCAACTAAATTCAATACACCATTTCAACTATGCAGATGTATGTACTTAATTTATTCTAATGACCAAGTGCAATGTCATCTGAACTCTTGGGGCAGAGTTACTATCTTCAGAATAGATTGCCCTCTAAACAGGCTCTTATAGAAATTGGTTTAGGTAAGTCTCTCAACCATCAAAGTTTTAGAATTATATTCATATAATAATTCTTAGGGAAAAAAGAGCTAAAGTTTCTCTTGTGGATAAACTAAGGACCAAAAGGTTATTTCCTACAATCTTATAACCTTAAAAAAGATAGTTTCTGAAAATTAAAAAATACATATTTTGCTCATTTGGGCCTGAATAACTGGATACTAAAAAGAGTGCTGGCACCCCTATCCTTGGAGGGATAAAAAATAAAAAATAACAAAATTACATCTTTGTTATATGAGAAGCCAAAACCGGAAAGCTTCAGACAAAGGTTTTTGTGTTGGCAGCAAGCACAGCCCTTACGGCATCAGATGTCACTGTATCATATGGTATCAATAACGAGTGAGTTACTGCCAGAAAGTCCAAGGTCTGTCCACAGAGGCTCCAGATCCGGATCCTGCTCACAAATCTCAGATGAATGTTCATTCTGAACTCTGGCCAGTTCTATGACCTTTTTGCTGACCTGAAAAGATTTTGCAGCTAGAAGACTCAAATTAGTGTCTGGAACGTCCCTCAAAGTGGCCAAAATATTTTCTTTATGACTGCGGAGCAATTTCCAAGTCATGCTGCTTTCTGTACAGAGCTTTCCAAACTATCGAAATCCACAGTATTTCCCTGTAGAAATTTTGTTTTCAATTTCTGTCTCAATGTTTAAAGTAGGCTCTTTCAATAGGACCACTTTACATACCAATTGATAACCTTATGATAGACCTACTGAATTAGATTACCAGAAATGGAAGCCCATGTTTATAATCTATAATCTTTCAAAAGTCTTTTTTTTTAAGATGGCTGATTCTGAAGCTTTAACTAAAATGATAGAAAGAAAAACAGAACTTACTAGAAGTGATCTTTAAATTCTAAAGGTAAGTTATACAGGAAAAGGAAACACATTGTGTAAGTGGCTGCATAAAGGAACTATGAAATCTAGTGCAGAGGATGAGGACAGCAGTTTTTGGTAGTCAAGTAGTAATTAATTACATGTTATATTTACATATAAATTACTAATATGTAATATATACAAAACAGTAAGAGAAATATTTTTAAATCTATCTTAATTTGAACTTACACTTTAATTAAAATCCCACTTAAAACATCACACTTAGTGGTGAGTTAGTAAAGGGATTGTGTTGGGCAGAGTAGTCATTGTCATGACATATTCAACTGACTGTTATTCATTATTGTTGTAATTCTATTCCCAATGCAATATGATGAATAAAGCACAAATTAGAATTGAACATAATTTTTGACACTGATATAATTTTGGAAAGTAAAATAAATTAAAATTTAGTTAAGGGGACATATAAAGGATAAAATGGGAATTAAAATTTCTCATGAACTATTTTTTTTGAGAGAGAGAGACTGACATACCTTTACTGATAAATGTCATATTGAATAATTTAAAATTTTTTTTATTAGTTCAAGTTAGGGAACAAGCTTGTTTCACATGTAAGTTCTTTCTTCCTCTCCCTTCCCTCACCTCCATCCCTCCTCCCTCACTCCCAACCTACCCCCCACCCCATCCAGCCACCACTCCCCAAGCAGGGTAGGGCCTCAACCAGGGCTCTGTAAAGTCCACCAAATCTTCCTGTGCTGGGCCTGGGCCCTTCCCCATATGTCCAGGGCCAGAGTGTATCCCTTCATGTGGGATGGGCGCTCAAAGCCCCTTCTTACACCAGGGAAAAATACTTATCCACTACCAGAGGCTCCCTGGGATTCAGAGGCCTCCTTATTGACATCCATATTCAGGGGTCCGGATCAGTCTTGTACTGGCCTCCCAGACAGCATCTGGGGTCGTTGTGCTCTCCCTTGTTCAGGCCAACTGTTTCTGTGGGTTTCTCCAACCTGGTACAGACCCCTTCGCTCTTCATTCCTCCCTCTCTTCAACTAAAGTACAGATTTCAACCCAGTGTATATCTGTGGATGTCTGTCTCTGCTTCCATCAGCCACTGGATGAGGGCTCTAGGATGGCATAAAGAGTAGTCATCAATCTCATTTTAGGGGAAGGGCCTTTAGGTTATCCTCTCCACCATTGCCTGGATTGTCAGATAGTGTCATCCTTGTTCCAGAGATCTCCCTAGTTCCAGATCTCTTCTCGGACCTATGAACTGGTTTTAATAGAATTAAATGAATAAAGGCAAAAGTTCTTACTCATATTTACAACTCCAAAATAACTTGATACGTTCTTTAAAAATACTGAGTTTTAACTAATATGTGTAACTGTAAAAATGTTACTTAGATTAATTAATAGGTGAGAGAAATTCTGTGACTTGATAAAACATCCATTATTCACAGAATGATCACTTTGTCCTACTCCAAAGTAAATATGTAAAATCACAATTTAATCAAATAATAAACTTAATGTTTTGAAACCTGAATACTTGTGTCTACATTTCTTCTGCAAGAAGGATGTAAAGTAATGCTACACACTCTCTACTACATTTAAAATAATTACAATTAAGGGGCTAAAATAATTATAGTGTCTAATAGAAAAATGGGTAAAATATGTGAATAGAAAAGTTACAAATAAAGAAAGAAACTGAATTCTTCAAATAAAACTTTACAGGCCAGCAAGATAGCTCAGTGGGTAAAGGTTCTTGCTGAGAAGGCTGGGGATATGAATTTGATCCCTGGAATTTGCAAATCTACACAGTGGAGGGAGAGAGTTAATGCCCACAAGATATCCTCTGATATTCATTCCCACATGCACCATGGCATGATGTGATCACACACACACACACACACACACACACACACACACACACACACACACACACACACACCAGCCCTTTTTTGCTTAATATAATTTCCTTAAAGTAAAGAGTATGCAATTTAGAGTTTGTCATTAGTTCCTTTGCTCTGTTTTGCTCTGGTTGTTAATTTTTAAAATATAAGACATTTTGTGAACTGATAGCTAATGAATGAAAGGAAGAAGTGTATCTGCACTTTAATATATTATTAAACTCTACGTTAATAATTCTGCTTATAGTGAATTTTATTATAAATACACAGAACTATGAAAAGAAGCTTATTACTGTGCAGTGCACACTGGCAACAATTAGAAAACAATTATACAATGTAGCCCTTATCTCAGTTATGTGTCAAGAAACCAAACCAACACAAACAAACTTTTAATTTCTCTTTCAAGACAAAGCCCAATTAGGCACTCCATGGTATATACAATCCTAACAAGAATTCCAGGTTTTAATTTCTCTTTCAAGACAAAGCCCAATTAGGCACTCCATGGTATATACAATCCTAACAAGAATTCCAGGTTTTGTGGACCTCAACCTGAAGCTTCAGGCATCATGTGCTCTTGGACAGCTAGAAGACAAAGGTTGTGGAAGTTCTGTCTCTTGAGTGTGCACTTGGAATCTGCCTTGTGATGTTTCTACATCCTGTTATCCAGAATTCTGCCACATCCAATCTTCTGGTTATAATGGAGAATGGAAGATGTAGTACCTATCCTAGGCATCTGTATCTCTGGATACAGCATCAGAGAGTATATTGTTATGAAAGAATAGGAAAATGGATTTGGAGGGAACCACTGGTAGTTTCTACTGTGTGTCTAAATGACTAGCAATAGAAAAGTAACTCCTGATAATTACACAATGATGTGCTATGCAGTTTCTGTAATACAATAAAGTACTATTCAGTGATAAAATCCTATAATTTGCAGCAACAAGGACTGAAATGGAGGACATTGTATTAAGTGAGATAATCTAGACACAAACACTGCATACATTAATTCGTTTATGAAAGCCGAAAAACTCAATTTGCAGAAGTAGAAAGTAGAGTGTGGCTCACTAGAGGCTAGGTTGGAACAGGGCTCAACAAAAAGGTAATGTATGGAAATGTAACACATTTTTTCTTTAGGGGAGAAGTACCACAACTGTCATCTAAAATTAACATTACATGTCAGAATAACTAGAGGAAATTTCGGAGGTTCTTAACACATGGAAATCAATACTCAAGACAAAAATGTTAGTATCTATAATTTGATCATTGCACACTGAGAGTTATCAAACTATAGCACTGTCTGCCATAACTAAGTACAGATGTTATGTCAGTTAAAAAAGAATGAAGTTTATAATTTTTGAAGCATGTGTGAAAAATACCAGCTTGGATTCAGAAGATATGCAAAAGTAGCTGATTCTACATTATTTATGATAGTCTCAAACTGAAAATATTATAAATGTAACCCTGGACACAGTGAATAAAACTAGGATGTTTATCTATTGAAAAATTATAGGCAGTGAGAATGAAAAAAAAACTGTGTTGCTCCATACAGTACTAATTATGCTTAAATTAAAATTCAGAGTAAATAAGATAGGCAGAAAAAAATGACTGTAGAATTCAACTCACAGCCAAGCACAAATAACCCATTTTAGAAGGATAACAGTCTATGCAAGGGCATTAGTGACCTGGAAGAAACTGAAGGAGTCTGTGATTGGTGGTGCTGTTCTAATTCCTGAGTGGAGCCCTGTGGATGTGGCCCTGTGTGTTGGGGAACGTTCTTCATGTTCTCTACTTTGGACATGCAATTTTTAGCATACAATCTTACATCTCAGTAAAATATCTTTCACTTTTTAAAAAAGAGGAATATTATATTTGATCTCAAATTCCTAATGCTGTTTCCCAAATTCTCAAGTGTAAGGAGTACTGCTGTGAACCACCACATTTGACTCACATTCAACACCCTTAAAATAACTATCCCTGCTTATGACTTAGTTTTTCATATTTCTCTTGAAATTAAAAAAATAACTAGATCCATATGCAATCCATGAGCACCTGTCTTGGGGTTTCTATTGCTATGAAAAAACACTGTGACTAAAAGTAACTTGGGTAGGGAAGGGTTTATTTCAGCTTATACTCCCACATCACAGACCATCCCTAAGGGAAGGCAGTGTGGGAATTCAGATAGGACAGGAGCTTGGAGCCGGAACTGATGCAGAAGCCATGGGATAGTGTTGCTTACTGGCTTGCTCCTCATGGCTTGCTCAACCCACTTTGTTATAGACCAGGATCACCAGCCCAGGCATGGCACCGCCCACAGTGATCTGGGCCCTCCCACATCAGTAATCAATCAGAAAAATGTACCACAGGCTTGCCCACAGGCCAATATGGTGGGGGCATTTTCTCAATTGAGTTTCCCTTTTCTCAGAAGCTTGTATCAGGTTGATATAAAACTAGCCTGACGAGCAGCTTAAGGTAACTAAATACAAATTTGTTACGTGATCCAGAAAGGTGTTTAGTATATATTTTCTGTAGCCTTAAATGTCCCATAGATCATAAGAAGTCTCATTACCAACTACTAAGAGACAACTAAGAGTTATCAACAATAAATTTCTATACATAAAATTCTTTGCCTACAATAGTTAGTAGTTTTCATTTAAATACAGATATTAGCATGACATTAACAGTCAACTTTCCAAGATGATACAGGAAGGTCATTCTGTACACAAGGCAGTGGTCTTGATAATGATAAAAGCAGGTAGAAAGCATAAACATGCTACATATGCAAAGAAACACTGTACTCTATGCATCTGAAAACTATTCACAAACAAGCTGGAATTTTCTTCTTTACCTGTGAAGGTGAAAGTTCAACTTCTCTGCAGGAACAGTAAGGAAGCAGTTATGATCCAGAAAACATGGCTTCTAAGATGTGAAATCCACTTGTGAGCCCAAGAAACACACAGACAATGAGTTCTTAACCTTAGAGCCCCTGTCCCCACAATTGGCAGATATATGAAAATGCTCTAAAAATGTAAAGGAAACTGTATGTGACTCATGCAGAGGAATAGCTTTTCAAAAAAGCAGGATGAGTGAAATTCAAAGAAGAGAAGATGTCAGCCAGTCTGTCAGGGTTTGGGGAGCATCAGGGGTAACAGAGAACAAAGTTTCAAATGAACATGAGCTTCCCCAGGGACAGAAAAACCAGTTTGCTTTGGGAAGAAGCCAGCTTAAAGATCATGGGAGTCCTCCAGAGTTCAGTGGAAAGACAGTGGGGGATTGAGCAAGGAATTAATGACTTATGAACAAGACTAATCTTGAGACTATGCACCTCACTCATGACCTTCTCAACATCCTTTCAAACAACAAGTCTACAATTGCTGAAAGGTGGTCAAGGATCTGAAGATCAGCCTGTAGGGCATTGATAGTATATATGGCTAGAAGACAGGCAACTCTGCCTTCCATTTGCCAATAACCAAGCCATCTAACACAACTGTGTTTGGGGAATTCATAGTTCACATTAGTGCAAACTGTGCCTCTGTGTGAGTCTTTTGTCTACATGACATAAGGGACAAATGTTCCTTCATCTCAGAACTTAAGCACTCCTGAAAGAAGCTGAGAACTTAATAAAATAATAAATACCAGTTTCTCTATAGTGGCCTTCTTTTTACTCCCATTAAAGCTAGGCATTCTATTTTGAGACCTTATAAACTGGTGGAGAAATCTTCCTGATGAGACCACTTTCTACTCCCCAGAGGTCTTACTTTGTCCTTTATTTCTCTAGCATCTTCAAACCAACTACAGCTTACTTATTTTAGCAAGATGAAGTCATAGTTAAGAGACATGGTGACAGGGAAGGACAGTGAAGGAGCTCTTTGATTTGCTGGTGATGATTTTCTGCCTCCTGAGCAGAGCACTGGTACTTTGATGGGCTAAAAAGAATAATTCTGAGACTATATACAGGGTTCCATGACATTCTCCTCAACTTCTTTCTGAATAGAAAACCCACTATTGCTAAAACTTTGTGACAGTAGAAAAACAAGTCAGCCTAGTTGCTATTTTATTGATCCTGATGACCTGCTTAAGTTGCCCATTATTTCCAATGTCTCAATTAAGGCAAGATTCAGGACAACACATTCTTTGCAGGAGAAAAGTAGAAAGGATTTTTTTCTTTAATATTAACTTAGAGGTTTATTTGTCTACGGACAATGAGGAAGCAAACCCTGAGTGAAAAGTAGGGTACTGAATCTGCACAGATGAAAGGCATCAAAGCATGGCAATCAATTTCAGAAAAGAGGTGACTTCATCTGAAAATGAATGAACTGAAACAAATAGCTTTTGCTCTACAGACATGGTAAGCCACAACATGACTGAGGAAAGAAGGCTGAGCAGATCAGTGTCCCCCCCCTCTGCCCTCAGGGACATATTTGTTACTCAAATGTTAAGAAAAATAAGTCATTTAACATACAAAAAGGGGGTCTTTGGAAAGATGAGATGGTGGGAAGTCATCCAAATTGGTTTACACTCTTAAGAAATCACAGCTATCATATATGTCAGATGGCTTCCAGCCTTGCCTATTCACGGTTATTTTGTGATTTGAGCTCCTCAGGACCTATTCTGCTTCTGGATGTCATTTCCATCTCTTCATTACAGGTTTTTGAAGATTATTGTTCAGTAAATATCCAACATCTTACAGCTAAACTTTATATTGTCTTCATTATATTTGTTTTCCCATTTTTTATATTTTAATCCATATAATTATATTTTAAGCAAGTCTTTGTACCCAACATATTTTTAGGTCACAAACTTACTTCACTCAAATAAGCTGTATTATTTAATTAGTGTGTTTAAGCCACTTATATTTAGTGTAGTATTGATATTTTCATAGTTATGCTTTCCTTCTTTGGGGTTACATGGATATTTTAGTATTCAGTTTTATACATTATATACCTATTATGTCTCCACACAGACTTCTTTTCTGTTGTTTGTTTTTGATATTGTCATTTAATTACAACAGTTCTCCCCTCCCTTTCTCCAAACCTTCCCATAAACTCACCTCCATTGTCTTTAAATTTATGATTTTTTCATTAATTGTTCTTGCATACATATTTGCATTTTACATGCATATATATTCCTAAATATAGCCTGTTGAGCCCATATAATATTAATTAGTCGATATTATGTTTTCAGGGAAGGCTGTTTGGCACTGAACAACAAATCAGTGCTGTTTTCTGGGAGGACAACTTCTCCACTACCAGCTTCCTTCAGTTGCCCCATAGTACTTTGTGTAGGGTTGAGGCCTTATGGGCTTTTCCCTATTCAGTTTGGTATGTTTGTTAAGCACACATTAGAGTGGTCATGTTGGTGAAACTTTATGGGTATTCCTTCTGATACTGCTAGAAGACACGATCTCACAGACTTCTTATTGGATAATTTAGGCTTCAACATTTTATAGTTTATTTTGATTCAATATTTTACTGTCTCAATAAACATTTAGAACTATTGCTTATAATTAGGTTTTGACAATTTCCATTTTAAGTTATAATTATCATATAAATTAGACAATAAAGCTCCATTTGCCCTGTATTACACTTCTCACAGCAGGACTCTTACTGAGATATGTCTTAGCTACTTTTCTATTGATGTGATAAGTCACAATGACTAAGGCAATTTATAGAAGAGTCTTTGGGGGATTGCAACTTCAGAGAGTTAGAGTCCATGACCATCAGGGTAGGGAAAATTGCAGGCAGGAAGGTATGATGGTAGAACAGTAACTGAGAACTCACGCCTTGAGGCACAACTATGAAACTGAGAGACTCATTGGGAATGGCATGGCCTTTGGAAACGTCAAAGCCTACCCTCAGTGATATACCTGCTCAAGCAAGACCATACTTCCCAATTTTTTCCCAACAGTTCCACCAACTGCAGGCCAAGTATTCAAATATATAAGCCTCTAGGTTCCATTCTTATTCAAACCACCACAGTGTAAGTAATAGGAGGACTGAGAGGAGGGAATGAAATGGAAGTTTACCATAATCCTTTGAGACAACAGATGCTCTGAGAAGGTGATGACCTTATCATGCCCTCTGTTTCTGTTATTAGGAGCTGGGATACCCAGAGTAGATGCAGCAGTTTCCTTCACTGAAGCACTTGAATATCAAGTTCTTCTATATTAAACCATAACCAGACAGCTTCTTTAGCTCTCTTGGTCTGTGTCAGTTCCTACCAGTAGGTTTCAGGATTTCCTTGAGCCCAGACTAAAGAATATTTATTTAAGAGCAAAAAACCAAAACCAAAACCAAAAACAAAATGGATAAACTCAGTACAAGTTCTATAATAGTCTATATTTTATTTTTTAATCCCATTTCCTGTTACTATCTGTTTGGTTTAAAAATCTTCAAATATCTGCTTCAGGCATTCTGTAGCAGTTTTATAGGTACATCCAGAAATAGGATGGACTTGCCCTATCTTACTCCTAGAAAACTTAAAGAACAAACATTATATAACACAAAACAAGAAAGAAGTGAATAACTCTGCATGTAAGATTTAGTTGAAAGAAAAAAAAATCAGTGAGTGTTTTGCCTTCAGAAAGGCAAGGGGTGACAAAAACCAGATCTTGGTTCTATGTGATAGTGGGGTTTCCAATAAAGCCAGAATTCATCATTCAGAAAAGCATGTTTCCTAAGCAGTTTTGCTATCTGCTAGCAAATTATGTGTATCAGGAAATTCATTAACCATAATTTCCTCATTAGATAGTGAATTATTTTCATATTAGGTGACTTGTTTGGTGCCTGACAAATATTTCTAGAGAGATGGAAGCATGGGAGTAGAATTCCTGTATCTCTAATAGAAGTAGAGTAAGTAGGCTGACTTTCTGTAGTTACAGGTCATTCGTGTACCATAAGCAGTAGAAATATATCAGAACTCTCTTTGCTGACCATCCCAATCGCTCCTAATCATTGTAGATGCTAATTTCTCTCTTTCTGTTTGCTTCTGCCATTTTAGCTCAATTTATCTTTTGAGATGGTTACTTCTCTGGCACTGGCAGACTCGGTACAGATGTATTTTCAACTTCTACTTGTATTTAGGATTTAATGTTAAAAAGAGGAATCCCTCCAGGCCAGAGGTAGGTCTTTTTAAAACTACTGAAAGACAGGGGTAGCAAAGTCACCCCTTACAAGGATCTGGTTTACAGGAGTTAAGCTTTGAACTGTTTAGACTGAGGTGTTACCCAAGGGTCAGCCTCCTCTGGAAATGTGCTGTAGACCTCTGAGTTCTATCATGGTGTCCAGAAGAATGTACATAGATACAGAAATGACCTGCACATCCTCTGTAACTGAATTGCTTTTACATCTTTTGCTTTCTACATCTTGTGAAAGTGTCTCTCCTGGATGAAACTGTGAACACATCAAACTTCTGCTGAGGTTCCTAAGCTGCTGGAGATACAAGAACAAAGCTGAAGGGAATATAAGGATTTTTGTGTCAGTATATAATCTTTATCCTCACAGAACAAAGCATGCTTTCTATCTGGCAACCCAAGCCTTTAGTACTGTTCAACCTTGGGGAAAGCTTCTCTATTATCAGCTGATGAAATTTTCTTAAAGAAAAGGCATCTTTATGAAACATCTTTTGGAACATTTATTGACTAACAGTTTTTGCTAATGTTCTAATCTTAAACATCCCAACATGACAGGTAAAAATTCTTCCCATTGTCTGTAGGGAGACACTGTAGCCCCACCTCCTAGTAGCCCTGACAGGTGTGCCGGACACGCCTGTGAGGGCGTGGTCAGGGGACGTCTAAGATGATGCGGGGACAACGCACACTTGAATAGCCCCTTCTCTCTGGCCTGGCTTCTTGCTGCCCCTGGCATGCTCTGGTTTGTTTTTGGGCTGGTGTTTATCTGAATAAAGAAATCGTAGCCTTACGGACTACAGATCATTTTTGAGCTCATGCATCTCAGAATAATCTACAATTGTCTCTCTCAGAATCTCTCTTTTCCATCATTTATACTAGATTCACAAAATAAGAAGGAAGCTTTCATATTTCTATAATCCACAAAATTCTTTATGATTAGAGTTATTACACAAACATGAAAGAATTCATGACTATTTAACCTTGGTGCTTTGGGGATACTTGATGCTACTAGTCGTCTGATGAGTATTTTAATCCAGAGTTATGCTCTCTCATCTTTTGGTCTAATTGTCCCAACACTTACTTTTTGATATGAAAGCCTGTATTAATGCCTTATGTTCACTGTCAGCACTGTGTTGGGGAATATTGTGCCATGAAATATGAACATTAAAATCAGTTTGTACATATCCACAAAACAGCTAACTGAAAAATTCAGTATGATTGCATTGAAGGCATAAACTAAGTTAAGAAGAATAGACATTAAAACATACTATGTCTTTCTAAGCTACACAAATCTTCACAATTATTGAAACCTTTCTAATTTCTTTTCTAATCATTTTATAGGTTTCTTCATAGAAACTCTCTACATATCTAAGTATTTTAACTTTTGAGCTGTTGTAAATGGAATCTTGCTTATAATTCTGCATTTTCACTGCTGGCATCTGGGGAAGCAATTCACTTTTTAGTATGTGCTTGTGTACTGGAATTTTGCCATAATCCAAATACTTCAAGATTATCATATATATTTTGTTTCCCAAGGAGATAACTATGTCATTCTGAAAAAAAGTGTTGCTTCTTAAATTCTAAAATGTATGCTTTTTAATTTCTTCTAGTTTTCACCTTACTGCACTCTTTTGTTGAATATAAAACCAGTATTGAACTATCAGAACACTCAATAACTTCCCAACAGGAAGAAAGTAGCCATTTTGCTCATGACTGAGTATGTGGTAAGTATAGGCTTTGGTGGGAGGAGATTTGATTTTTGTCTTTACTAAGATGAGAAACTGTTTTGTTTTGTTATTTTGTTTTCTGCACACAAATTCCAATAAATAGCTATTTACCCATGTCCATACATGCAACTCTAATTAAACACACACACACACGCACATGCACACGAACACGCACACGCACACGCACATGCACAGAGTCCTGCAGGTAGGAATCTGGTTGTGGTAGTCAGAAAATAGGATGATTGCATGTAAGTATCATCACAACACACAATACACAAGAATGAAGTTGCAAAAAAAAAGCAAATTTAAAAATTTTAAAAGCACAAATAAGTATCAGATTTTGTCAAATATGTTCTGTATTTTCTGTATTTGACTGTTTTTCTCCAATCTCGAGAAACTGTTTAAGATTCTGGAGCAAGCAGTCTACTGCAGTCTGCTCTTTATAACAGCCACTTGACAGCTCCACTCCCCTACCCCCCCCCAATGCCCCATCTCTGCCCCAGAATCTCTATCACAATTTCTGCCATCTGGCAGCCTTTCAGATACAGCTAAAAGTTTTCATGACTTCTTATTCCACCTCCTTGCTCTGACATTCTCTGCAGGGTTCACTGTTGTCATTCTGTCTTTAAGGTTGATAGATCCCCACCGCATTACAGACTTTAAAGGACTCTCCAGAGGCTCAGGCTTGAGAAAACTTATGTTTCTTGGTTCTTTGGTTTTTTCCTCACTGCTTATTAGCAACAGTGTAATTTTCTTTTCTATATCATCTAAGAGACATCACAGTAACCACCATAGGTCATGATGATCAGATATGATAACTGAGGTGGAAATACTTCTATTGTCCAAGGCTTCATGTACTCAGATTCTTCCTGTGTCTTGGGACACTAACCAGACTTCGAGGGACTGGCTCAGATCAACAAGATGGCATCAGCCACCCTTTAGTATCACCATCTACTCAATGCTTTCTAAATGACAAACTCTAAACTCTGCCTGGCATGGAATGGGAGAGTGCAAGAGAGCAATTCTAGTGAGGCAAAGGCTGTATCTAAGTCAGGGAATGACTTTGTGACTCATTGTTTTCTAGAGATCCTATTAATGGAGTAAATAATTCCATCTTTGTCTCCTTTTCATCCCATCCAATCTCACTCCATTAGGCTTGAAATTGATGGAAGCATTTCTAACACTTGGGATACAAGCAGTAAAAGTCTTGTAATGCTCAGAAATGCTACCACTCACAGTGGCTGAACCCTCCCACATCAATCATCAATCAAGATTCTCTCTCACAGACAAGGCCATGTGCCAGTCTGATCAAAAGAATTCTTAAAGTGAAGTGTGTTTTCCTCTTACCAGGTAACCCTAGGATCTGTCAGGTTGAAAATTAAAAACTTACTAACACACTTATTTTATCAGGTCCTTTGGAGTTTAATGTTTTGATACTAACATTGACTTCTGCCTGGCTTGTGATATAGCTAAAAATAGGGATAAATCAGAGCAGATTTCAGCATTCACATGACGATGTGTGATTCTTGCCATAACTACATACCTTTATTGCTTTGTTATTTAACTATTATCCTCTGTTTACACACTATCTAAACTCATTGTCTTAACTTTTCATTTTTATTATTCTTACACTTATTGTATGCTCATGTGTGTGTGCACAGCCTGTACCTATGCTTGCCATGGTGTGCATATGAGTTCATAGGACAGCATTCAAGAATTGGTTCTCTCCATCCACTGTGTGAGTCTTTGCAATAAAAAATGTTTAGCAGCAAGCACCATTTCCAGCTGTGTGATCTTAATGGAATACCATTTGTTTTGATTCGATCCTGTCCCAGTTACACTGTTACACTGCTAACAGCAGTACACATCATGCTTTCAGAAAACCAGAGCATCTGAAGGGACAGTGACAATGCTTTCAGGAATTATTAAGAAGAGGTATAACAACTAATATAAAGTGTTCATATAGTTGAATGATTGGCTGGTTCTCCATCTTCATTTCAAAAGCCAACTAGGTGTGAAGGAGTGTCATAATATCATATGCAATGCTTTTTCTACCTCTGTCACAGAACCAATCATCATGAGGTGGAGATGCAATTGTGAGGTCTCCTAGAGAGTAAGTGGAGCACACACTGTTACCAATGAGCATTTATAGTAAACAAACTAAATAAACAAAACCAAGAAATGTCTGAACATCCCAGGCCTAGACCTCTGAGATCATTCTAAATACCCAGTGTGCCCAGACCTCTGCCATAAATGGCCAAAGACAAATAGTTTCTTTTCCTTAATGGACTTCCCAGGAACCTCCCATTTTGCTCATCTTATTTAACTCACTCCACCAGTGAGACTGGTTCCCTTCTTGTCCCCTCTGTCTGGATAAAACTGATGTATTTCTCTAGCTTTATGTAGCCTGGAGGTTTTCACATGTTGGCCCTTAGTATTATGCTATTTCTATAAGGGAGGCAAATAAAGTAATACCTTTACTTCCCAAAATAAAATTCTCATACAGACCTAGGTACCCCTACCTATGCACAGTTCATATTTGGTAACATGCCTAGTGTCTAGTTCATTCTCAAGACACTAATTTATGTTACTTATGAATTCTTTTTTTTGTTTCTTTTTTGAGACAGAGTTTCTCTGTGGCTTTGGAGGCTGTCCTGGAACTAGCTCTTGTAGACCAGGCTGGTCTTGAACTCACAGAGATCCACCTGCCTCTGCCTCCCGAGTGCTGGGATTAAAAAAGGCTTGAGCCACCAATGTCCAGTGTTACTCATTCATTCTTAAAGACTTGAGTAAGAGCTTTCCAGTCTAGGGTGAAATTTGCATTTTCTTGGGTTGTTTGGTAGTCTCTATGGTTTATTCCAAGGAACAAACTGGATGCTTGATGAGACAAACTTTGAAGAACTCAGACACTGTCCAGTCCCCTATCTAGATGTGTGTCTACCTTGGCCTATCTGCAACAAAGAAGATAGACTAATTTAAAGTACAGATGGCTTGACATTATCTCCACCCATTTTGCCTCCTTTTTTCTTTTCTTTATTACCCCTAGTTGTCTAGTTATGCATCCTATCCTTTGGAAAACCTGTATCCTCATTCTATTTTCCACAACCTATCATATGTATCATGCTTTTATACACTTAAACTCTAATTTTCCATTGACTAAAAAGTCTTAGCAGTCAAGAATGCATCATTATTGCATGTGGCAAGGTTCTGGTTTGATACTAAGGCTTCAGACTGGTCTGCATTTCTTTCCCCAGTGTTTGATGTTCCCTTGTCTGGCTGGCTCAGTTCTTAAGATGTTTTGTCAGTGTCTCAAATTACATTCAAACATGAACTTACCCAAGTTTACCACTTCATTTCCATTTATTCAAACTGGCAATGGCATGGGGGAACAGGGAGAAACCATAAGATAGGTGCTGTACTCACCCTTCAGAAGAAACACTTACCTGGCATTTACCATCTGTCCACATCTGGCTGTCAAGAAGAATCATTGGACAGGTTCTTTTAAAAATAGGTAATGATCCTTTAAAGGATGGAGCCCCATTTCACAACATGTAATTTTGCTAACCACTCTGTTTAGAAAACTGGCTAGTTCTGGTTTCCCAGCACCCGTAGCTCCGCTTGACGCAGGAGTTTGGGGCTGTGTTGGTCATGCCCTTGAGATTACTGGATCTCACAGGATGCTGCAAGGCAGACACACCCCAGGGTGACTCACTGAGTGGGAAGTTTAAAAAGATGGTTTTCCTCAGTCATCAATTAGATAAACCACATTTTCCAGGAGAAAAACAGTATCTTGGAAAAAGTTCTTTACAAACAAAGCTTTCTTGGTCATGCTGCTTTGGGTCTTCTCTTGCTGCAAAGGGAAGTGTGACCTTAACTTTAATTGCAATGACAGATTAGCCAGTATTTAATGCCACCCTTTCCGTTTCCCTTTCCTTCCTTCCCATGTCTCTCTCTTCCTCAGAAGGAGACGCTTGCATTTTAGTACTGATAAAATTAGAGCTTCCGTCCACTTTGCTGTGACCTCAACACTGTGGTTTTGGCCAACCATGTGGTGAATAAGCTGTAGGTGCCAGCCCGAGCTGCTTTCTCCACCAAGCTAACTCTCCAGTTTTCTTTCTTGCTTTCATCATGACTATATTGAAAATACTCTCCAGAAAAATCATTGTATTATGAACCTTTTTTAAAAAAATGGCAGTTCATATTTAAAGAGTATGTCAAGGAGAACCTGACAGGTAAGAAGCATTCAAACCTGATCTTCTTGAGTTTGTTTGTGTAGCTTGTTTGTATTTCCTGGAAATACTGTAGAGATATTGCCACTATGTTATGATTGCTGAAGAGGAAGAAAAGTTTGAAATTCCTGCTGTGCAATATCCAGTTTACCCCAAGCACGCTGGCTAACTGTCTTTCGCACATAAAAACAAAAATTAAAGGCAATCAAATATTTTGTACAAAGTCTCCTAGTTTTTGATTCACTACTGAGATCAGCATGGCAGCAGTTATTGATGTAGGTGCAAAATTGATACTCTAAGTGTTACTGTTAAGGCATTTATTTGTACTGGCCTTCATTTGAGTTTCTGACAGGATACACCCTCAGCTGCCACCACTAAGAGCAACACCTGTGAACGTTCACTATGCCACTATGTTCCCTTTTAAAAGGGTCCTGTCCACCTTCCATCCTTCTCTTTTTCTTTCATTCTTTCCCTATGTCTCTGTCTCTGTCTCTGTCTCTGTGTCTCTGTCTCTCTCTCTCTCTCTCTCTCTCTCTCTCTCTCTCTCTCTCTACCTCTCTTTCCTCTCTCCCACTGCTTCTGTCCCCAGAGACCAGTCTCCCCCTCCCCTTTCCCCTTTGTACGATTCTTTCTCCCAGTTAAAAAAAAAAAAAACAAAAAAACCCTTCATTTGAACTCTGTTTCTTGGTGTCTTTCTCTCTCATGCTGCTCTTTTAAAATCACAATACTGAGACTAAGGACCTATGCAGGTATCCTTAGATAGCCATCATCTGGATCAGAGACAAGTAGCTGATTCTCACCTCCTCATGCTCTCCTCTTCTGAGGGAAAGTAGCCCTCCAGTGTATGGTGTATGGATACTGGGAACCCAGGAACACCAACATCCCTCTGCTTATTGGACTCCAAGAACTTTATCTTCATCAGATGCAGTTTACAGTAGTCAGAAGTGATATGAGCTTAATAAATTCAAATAAAAATAGTGACAAGAGATGGGAAGTGAACATAGCCTTTAGGTCTCATAATGGAGGATAGCATTAGATCTTTCAAAAATGATAAAATTTGGGCTAAGATTGGTAGTTTGGGTCAAAGTGAGAAGCCTAGGAAGCTGTTGATCTTGGCTTTAAAATGTGTAGCCTTAAATCTCAAATAATGCTGCTTTTGACTCTAGGATTAGATATTAGATCACTTGTTTCCACTTCAATTTCATTAGTTCTCCTTTGAAAGTGATTCTCAGAAAAATCGTGGGAAAAAATACACCAAGTAGATAAGTCTGTGGTCTTCCATGGTGGTACTATGATTCCTTTGTCATAGCCACTGGCTTCACCACTGTCTCCTCTGGGGTTTACAAGTGGGAAGCTGAAGGGATTATGCAGCTTTTCGAGATAGAGCTGAACAAATCACCCATAACTTTGCTTCCTTGGCTATCATAGGAACCATCCACTGTTCTGGGGGTTTACGGGAAACACAGCCTAGGGGTCAAGTACCCACACAGAGTAATTCAGACAAATTTGTGATATAGTGGGACAATTTTTTTGTAATAGTCATTGAAAAGCACAGACTTCTGCAGTGGGATCTCATGAGCAGGGCGAGGGCTGAAAGTGGGCATCACCAAGCCCATCATAAAAGGCTCTGTGGTCAGAATGGAGATGACCAAGCAAAGGCTGAGCAACCCTGGATGCTGATTCCAAGTGCAGAGGTTTCTCACAGCTCTCCTAAGAAGGTTGGCCCTTTAGCCCCAATGAAGATACTGTACCTGTTACTTCATGCTTAAACTTCACTTCCTTTTAAGCAGCTGTCAGAAGTTAGTTTTTGTAAGCCAAAGTTGAAAAGTTTACTAGGAAGGTTTAATCAGAACCCACAGATTATTTTCAGAAAAAATGTTAGACCTGAAGAAGTTGGTGAATGCTAAAAAGTCAAATTAAAGGTCAAATTAAAGCCACATTAGATCAAAAGGATACTGATGTATTAGAGGATTGCTACATTGATTAGTTCATCACTGACAGAGTCTTACTGGAGGAAGTCACTGAAGTCATGTCTTTGAATGATGATCTTGATCTTGTCCTTGATATCTTCTCCATCTCTCTGTTTCCTGGCTGCCATAAATGTCTTTTATTTTTAAGTTTTCAGCATTTTAATTTAATTTTATGGGTATAGGTGTTTTGCCTGCATGTTTTCTGTGTACCGTATGTGTGAAGTGCCTAAAGAAGCCAGAAGGTGACATTGGATTCACTGGATCTGGAACTACAAATGTGTGTGAGCTGCCACGTGGATGTTAAGAATCAAACTTCCTTCTTTTGAAAGAGAAGCCAGTGCTCTAAGCCATTCGGCAATCTTTTCAGCCCTTAAAGAATACCCATTACACTATAATTAGTCTGTGTGTGTGTGTGTGTGTGTGTGTGTGTGTGTGTGTGTGTGTGTGTGTGTGTGTTTCCTGAGGAAGCATGAAGAGTTCAGAGGACAATCCTTAGTAATTGATTCTTTTCTTCCCCCATTTGGATTCCACCATCAAACTCAGGTTGTTAGGCTTGGTGGTACATACCTTCACATACTGTCACCTCGATGACTTAGGTTTCCTTTTTTTTTCCCACCTGGAGTTTCCTACTACAGATCCTTACCCCTGCCCACCTGCCATTCCAACTTTCAGTTCCATCCATCTGGGTGCTGCTGGGAAAGTTCCCACTCAAGACCATTTAGATCAAGTCATTAAAGTTAGTTATTCAGCTGTAACTAGAACCTAGAGAGTCCTCTTTAACTATCCTTTTAGTTTTTTTATTTTTATGTTTGACATATATATATATATACATATATATATATATATATATGGAGAGAGAGAGAGTATGTGTGTGTGCTCAGGCTTGCATGAAGAATTGCTATTATCCCGACAATGTCTGTAGTAGGAACTGTTATTATCTATATCTCACTGTCTCATGGTGTGTAAACTAAAAAGGGCCAAGTGAGTTTCTAAGAAAATAATGGCTGTGAGCAGCAGAGTTAACAGTGGCAATCTCTCTCTTATCCACACTCCAAAGCATCTGTATCCTATGCATATCTTTGTTGTCTTTTGATAAAAATAAATGTATCTCATCAGAAGCTTATATTTGTTATTTTAATTCATATTTTTGTTACCAGAGTCTGTTTTCTAAAATTCTGTGTGATGGAAATGGGAAAACTTCTCACCAGTTAGAAGCATTGGCTGTTCTTGCAGAGGATCCAGGTTTAATACCCAGAATCATCATGGTGGCTCACAAACATTATAATTCCAGTTCCAGAGGATCCAATGCCCTCTTCATGTCTTCTTGGTCAATAGGCATGCATGTGGTTCACATACAGATAAAACACCCCTACACATAAAATAAAGACGAACATTTTAAAGAAATAAAATTCATTATTATTTCCTCCTCTAACGCAAAGACACACACAGGGTAACTACATCCCTGAGCAGAGACATTGGAATTACCAAATTTAAAAACAAGTATGCTCTTGTCATGCTAAATACATGCCAATCTTCATTGTGATTGCTAATTGCGTTTTCTACTTCACTGGCCCAAGGTACCTAAAACTAGTATGGCATAGCCTATCACAAGTTATCTTAAAATACTTTGTTTGCTTGCTTTTTAATTTAGTCTTTGATTTTTCTCTAGCCTAGTCTAGCCTCAAACTCAGTTCTGAGAGGTGCGATTAAAGCTTTGCACAGCTGTGCCCAGCCAAGAACCTGGAATATTTAGCTTCCAGCCTTACCTCCACAGAGCCTCTGAAGGCAAACAGTGATTATAATTTTGCATTTTCTTTCCAAAGATCGCAGGCCACCTGTTTCTGTTTTTTGACTTTGCACTTTTTGAACCAGGGTTTGGAACAGCAATTTGCTCTGTGACAGATCCAATAAAGTTGTCGAGTTTTAGTGTGTTCTGTTTTTATCTTGTTACAAGAGTGAAACCTTACAGATTCTTTAAATCCAGGTGGGAAACGGATGTCAGAATAGAGATCTCATCTGAACCTAGAGCAGTGGCTGGAGATCTGATGGAGCTGCAGCATGAAGACCATGGCTTGGCTTTGCCATTACATCATCTGGAAGGATACATGCAGAGAAGAGGGCAGGCAAACAAAGGCATGTACAAACATGTCTGAAGTCACTGGAGACTAATCTGAAGGTGGAAAACACCACACACTTTTGTCATGGAGAAAACTTACCTTCTTAATGCTCTTGCTCCAGATTGCTACTTGCTGTTAGGTTGTGACATGGTTTCCAGTGAGATGCCAGGAATTCTGCCATGGAGATAGACATTCTGTTCTTCAGCTTCTGTCAGAAGAAATTCAGGGAGCGTTTTTTTTTTTTTTTTTCTCACAAATGGCAATGTTGGTATGAATTGATTCACCTGCTGTGCTGATTCACCTGCTAGTCATTCATTGTCTTAAAATACTCAATAGAATGCATATTTTTCCTGGTAAAGATGATTCAAAGTCAAAAGAAAAATTCACACAAAGAAAACATCAAACCCAGACAACTTTATTCAACAGTCTATCACATTCAAGGAAAAATAAGATACAACTATGCTCTTGCAAAAAGGCAAACTATTGGTAACTGAATCAACTATTAGCAATATATACTTAGTAATACATAAATAGTAATACACAATGAATCAGATAAGTCTTTTGGAAACTGTAATGATGGATTAATAATACAAAAATCAGCAAATCTGTTTGACAGTTTAAAAGCAGATGGTTTTGATAGCTTAAAACGTTGACATTTCCCAGTAATAATTAGATCAGGGAGAGATTTCCATGATTATGATTTTTAAACTTGTGTAGTTTCTATACATGCATAATTTTGTAATTGCACAGTTTATTATTACAAATGTCTAAATTTTATAAATGTATAGTTTATACGAATATTTTCTCACTCATTCTCACCCTCACATTTTGAGATTTTATAATTTGTTCTATCAAGGTTATATATAAATTCTGATATAATGATTTGAATAATCTAAACAAATCAAGAAAAATAAGCTGTTCCCAATACGATTCTTCACAGACCTTAAAAGAACAATTCTCAACTTTATATGGAGAAACAAAAGACCCAGGATAGCCAAAACAACCCTGTATAATAGTGGAACTTCTGGAGGCATCAACATCCCTGACTTCAAGCTCTATTACAGAGCTATAGTCCTGAAAAACCTTGGTATTGGCACAAAAACACACAGGTAGACTGATGGAATCAAATTGAAAACCCTGATATTAACCCACACACCTACGAACACCTGATTTTTGACAAACAATCCAAATTTATATGCTGGAACAAAGAGAACATCTTCAACAAACAGTGCTGGCATAACTGGTTGCAGACAATAACATGTAGAAGACTGTAGATAGATCCAAGCCTATTGCCTTGCACAAAACTTAAGTCAAAATGGATCAAAGCCGCACTGAACTTGTTAGAAGATAAAGTGGGAACTACCCTTGAATTAATTGGTACAGGAGACCAATTCCTGAACATTACACCAGTAGCACAGACACTGAGATCAACAATTGATAAATGTGACCTCCTGAAACTGAGAAGATCTGTAAAGCAAAGGACACAGTCACCAAGACAAAACTGCAGCCCACAGACTGGAAAAGATATTCACCAACCCCACATCTGATAGAGGGCTAATCTCCAAAATATACAAAGAACTCAAGAAGCTAGTCTCCAAAACACCAAACAATCCAATTAAAAAGTAGGGTACAAAACTAAATAGACAATTCTTAACAGAGAAATCCAAAGTGGCTGAAAGACACATAAGAAAGTGTTCAACATCCTTAGCCATCTGGGAAATGCAAATCAAAACAACTCTGAGATACCATCTTACTCCTGTTAGAATGATCAAAATAAAAAACACCAATGACAGTTTATGCTGAAGAGGATGTGGAAAATGGGGAACACTTCTCCATTGCTGGTTGGAGTGCCAACTTGTACAGCCACTTTGGAAATCAGTATGGTGACTCCTCAAGAAAATGGGAATCAGTCTACCACAAGATCCAGCAATTCCACTCCTAGGCATATACCCAAAAGAAGCACATTCATACAACAAGGACATCTGTTCAATGATGTTCATAGCAGCACTATTTGTAATAGCCAGAAACTGGAAGCAGCCTAGATGCCCCTCAACTGAAGAATGGATAGAGAAAATATGTTACATTTAGACTACTCAGTGGAAAAAAAAAACAACAGAATCTTGAAATTTGCAGGAAAATGGATGGAACTAGAAGAAACCATTCTGAGAGAGGTAACCCAATCACAAAAAGACAAACGTAGTATGTACTCACTCATAAGTAGGTTGTAGACATAGAGTTAGGGATTGCCAGCCTACAATCCATACTGTCAGAGAAGCTAGTAAACAAGGAGGACCCTAAGAGAGCATACAAGGTCCTCTGGAGAAGGGGAAAGAAAGAGTCAAGATCTCCTGAGCAAATTGAGAGTATGGGAGGAGGGGGCAAGTTGCTAAGAGAATGAGAAAGGGAGAAGAGGAGGGGTGGGGAGGACATGAGGGAGCAGAAAGATTGAGTCTGGGGAAGAATAGAAGGTAACAAGAATGGAGATGCCATAATAGAGGGAGACATTTTAGGCTTACAGAGAAATCAGGCACTAGGGTGATCTTCATAGATGACACCAGCTAACAATCTAAGCAACAGAGAAGAGGCTACTTTAAATGCCCTCCCCTGATAATGAGATTGATGAGTGAATTATATGCCACCCAATAGCCCTCATTCAGCAGCTGGTGGAAGCAGAAGCAGACACTCACAACTAATCACTGAACTGAACGGGAATCCAGATGCAGAGAAGGACAAGTGAAGAGCAAAGGGGTCCAGACCAGGATGGTAAAACCCACAGAAACAGCTGACATGAACATTGGGGAACTCTCGCTCCCCAGACTGATAGCTGGGAAACAAGCATGGGACTGATCCAGACCCCAGGAACATGGGTTTCATTGAGGAAACCTCGGAAATCTACAGGACCTCCTGTAGTAGTTCAGTACTTATCCCTGAATAGGTGTGGACTTTAGGAGCCCATTCCATATAGAGGAATACTCCCTGAGCCAAGACACACAGGGGTGGGCCTAGGCCTTATCCCAAAAGATACGATAGACTCTGATGTCACCCTATGGAAGGCCTCACCATCCAGGGGAAGCAGAAAGGATATGTGATAGGTAGGGTTTTAGTTGCGGGGGTGGAGGGGTAGGGGAGGACGGACGGGAGGGACAAGGGAACTGGGATTGACATGTAAAACAATCTTGTTTCTAATTCAAATAAAAAATGTTAAAAAATAAAAAACTCTGAAAGAATGGATACAATTTTTAAAAAGGAAAATAAGCTGTTAATAAAAGGATTCAATTTTTCCTATATCGGTCAACAGAATTAATTAATTTCCATGAAAAATGCTACAATATACATAGGCAGAATGTGATTACAAGTTCATGGTTCAAGTGGTTCAAAACATGATTTGGATAAGGGTCAGTTTGCTTTGTTTTCATTTGAAAACACATCTCTACATTTCACTATTTAATCTTGGAATCTCCAAGAATCAATCAACATGTTCCTAGAACTGCTCTTGGATGCCTGGAACAATCAATAGCATCTTGAAGTAAAAGAAAAATGTCAGAATTCCATGACTGGCAAAGATAAAAGGGAGAAAAAAACAGATAATTGGGAATTCCAGAGTGGATATACTGTGGAAGGCTGGGCAAAAGCTTAACAATTAAAGCCTATGCTCTACAGAAGGGCTACATGGGCACCACTTTATCAGAAAAATGGATTCTCATGAGATATGCACCAGCATCACTGAGAACCTCTCCTTGCTAAGGTTGGAGTTACCATTACAGAAGGAGGCCCACTGATATCAACAGGAATGATCCCAAACAATAGAAACCAAGAGTCTGGCTTACGTTAGCCATACAAATCCAGGTAAGTATATGTATCTCAATAAACAGTGGTTTAGAGTGGCAGTCACATGTAACAAAGGAAATATTTTTTAGAGTGTAATAATATCTATAATGGTCCAAGAAATGGACACTTACCTCACTCAAACCTATTGGGCATAAGCGGAGATGAGATTAAGGATTCTGCAATTTCACAGCACACAGTAGCCATTTACATAATCCATTGCAAAGTATTTTAAGCCTTTTGCCAATGGGAAAGTGGAAAACCCAAACATACTGAGGACCACTGGGCAAAGAGACGGAATTGGCATTGACATGTAGGATTCACAGTGGCAGATCATCAGAGTTAGAGTGCATAGCAGTCATGTGATGAAAGCAGTCTGCCCAGAACAAGTACTAAGTCCCCTGAGTTAAAGCAAAGGCTCTTTCTCTCAACTTTAGATTTAAAATTATGTATTGAATAGTTCTTATAACCTTGGTAGTTTAATCTGAAGAGTAACATTGATACTAGCACGGAAGGGTGCAAACAATGCTAAATACATAAACTGAATTGCATGGTTGAACTGAACAATCTCCTCCACTGGTTCACTAAATGCTAGCATAATGACCTCAAGAATGAATTCATCATGAAAGCAGGGATTGTAGTTATGCATCCAACAGCTCTGATCTAGTTCCTGCTGTTACAAGATGGCCAACCTCCCAGCATTAGAAGCCTTTCCTGAGTCTGCAGTTTGCATATTCTTCAAGAACAATAAGCAACTTAGAGGTGAGGGGATTTTTATGGGACCAGAGCAGGTTAATTGTGGAAGTGAAAGAGGGGGGATGCTTCCTTCCACTGGGAAAACAGAGTTTGACTGTCTAATCCCAGAAGAACCCTGTGATAGAGAAAATCTGATAAGGCAAAGGGCTGATGTAATCCAAGCCTCATCATCAGGGTAAGCCAGGGATGCAGTTCTACTCTATGGGCAAAGAAAAAGAAAAATATGTTTGGCCTATAGATGACCTATGGGATCATTTCTTTACACATTCTTATATAATTTATACATGGAAAAAAACCCACCAACTTTTGGAGCCATGTTCTGGATGGCATGGTAGTCAGAGTCTCTGAACCTTTTGTATGCTACATGACCTAGACAAGGCTCTGGAGTCTAAATGCTGTAATAGAAAGGAAAAATTATGAGTTACTTTCTTGAGTAATGTGAGTAATTCATTGCTTAAATCATTACATATAATCTTTAGCTAATTATATTTATTTAATAATATTTTCTATTCCAAGTTTACCCAAAGAAGAGAAATGAACAGATCCCTAAAGGAGTTTAACTGTTGAGGGATGTTCTAAAGCAGCAACAACCCAGAACCAGTACAAGGAACTGAATGCTATGTCCTTCCCAAATTCACACATAGGAACCTTAACACCCAACATGCTAGGATGAGGCAGTGGGGACCTTTATAAGTAATCTGGTCATGAATGTGGATTTTTTATGAATGGGATTAACATACTTATATAAAAAGTCAGAGAAGAGCTTGCTTTGTCTTTCTACTCTATCACTTGAAAATCCAATAAAGACCACCATCTACAATTCAGGAAGAAAGCAATCCCAGATACCATATGCCTACATCTTGATATTAAGCTTCCAAATCTCCAGAGGTATGAGATCAATTCTTATTTTTAAGCCACCCAGTCAATGGTCCTTTTTAGCTGTAGCAACTCAAACAAAGACACCCACCTCAGCACTCATTCTCCAAGTTGCCTGGAGTGCTGAATGCAGACAGTTTATAGTTGATTCTGTAACAAGTGTTTCTGGCTGATGAAAGCTGCTTTGCCTAATGCTGTGTTCCCTTGTAGAAACAGTTGACATTTAACTATTGATAGGTGGGGTTTAAAAATACCTAGCCCCTCAAGCTCAATTTGGGACAACACTGAAGAGCCTCAACACTCAGCATGTTATTTGACATGACACATAAAAAAAGACAATTCTGTTTTTTCTTCTTATGACACTTGTCTCACCTTTTGACAATAAGGAAATGTGCTCTTCTACATGAGGCTGCAATTCAGAGTCCATTGCCCAGGGGACCTAATTCAAGGCACACATACTTTCAAGATGATTCTGGAATGTAAGTGGAAGTTAAAATAATAGTTAATAAACTTCTAAAACTTAAAAGTGAAGAAATGGATAGTGATACTGAGATGCCTTTTACCATAAGGTATTGTGTTGTACCATAAGGTATTGAGATTTATTATAAAGCTGCAGAGCACAAGATGATGTAATTTTGCTACATAAACAAATAATAATGAAGAACAGAGAATTGACCATAAAACTATACTCGGAAGAGTTGGTTTCATCTCCACTAGGTTTTCAAGCATAATTATTTTGGAAAAACTCATTTTATTTTAAAATATGTGTGTTTTGTGGCTGTGTGTATATAAGTGCAGGTGCCCATGGAGGCAAAAAGTCTCCTTATAGTCCCTTAAGACATTAATTCTTAAAGCTCTAAAATAAATTCCCTATATTTATGAAGGAAGAAATACACATATATAATGTACATATATGTGTATTTTATGCAATAACTGTGCACTTTATACTTTTATACTTATGAGAATTATTTTAATGCCCACAAAGCACTTTTATTTCAACACATTTGATATATGATATAAACTAGAGGGCTGATGTGAACTACAAAAAGAGCATCTATTACCCCTTTCACTTCCCACTAGTTCAGACCCACACTATAGACCCTTCCTCTACTCCCACACTTAGTGTTTCTAGCAGGGTGCCACACCACTACCCCAGCATCCTGTACTGGATGCTGCAGGTGGCTGGTTTTGATTCCTCAGTGTTAGCAAAACACATTAACTTCTTCATGACTTCAAGTAGATGTCATTTTCACTTGTCTTTCAGGAATGCAATGCTTCTACAAATAGCCGAGAAAGTGTTTTTCCTTCCCCATGGGCTCCATTGTTTACAACCTTAAGCACCAAAGCCTACAACTTTGAGTGACACATTGGGGAGTGGCATCCCATACTAATGCTGGAAGAGTTTGTTTTGTCAAAACCAGTCTTATTTTAACCCTAGTCACCTTAGTCATTGTGACCAGAATTATGTAAACTTTCTAAATAGACTAAATATTCTAAAAATACAGTAAAGCACCATCCTCTGTTCCAACCAAGTCACAATATGGTGTCTGACCCAAACCCACAAAATGAGAATATGATGGGAAAGTCATTTATCAAAATGGCAGTGACCATAACCAGTTCTGATTACTGCCTGAAACCAAAACAGCTGAATGGCTGTTACTCAAAGCAATTCCCCATCTCTGGGAAGTTATTTTATTCATACATTTCTACCAATACTTATCAAACTAGTCTTACAATTTAAATTCAATATTTAAATGTATCCCTTGAACTATTTCCAAATTCTAGCTGTTTTCAGAATCTTACTTGAATTATGAGTGTGGGCTGTAAAAAATAATTGGCTTCCATATATTTATTGTCACCTAAAGTACAGCCCTAGACATTTTAAATCCTAGGTGAATGGCTTTGGGTATTGCCAAGCGTGGGAAGAAAAGTTTGATGAAACACTATGAAAAAGACACTATCTGTATTTTCTCACAATGGCAAACATAGTGTCCATAAGGCTCTTTTCTGACATGTTTCAACTAGGGTTCATATGTCTATGAGCTCATAGACATACAAACTCAGGCTCTGCCTGCTCTCTCTTTCTTTTCTTCCCATCCTATATCTCCGATTATCACTGTTGCATCATGATGGCTTTAGGCCGTTTAGTAAAGTAGAGAAATGTGCTTTCACTTTTGTTGCCATTTGCTTGTTGTAAATGTAGGGAAAACAGGCTACTGACCAATACTACTGTATTAAATTTAAAATATTCACTGTAAGCAATGTGCTATGTGTGTAAGTTACCTTCAAATTATAATTCTGAGTACATAGTATGAGCTTAAATTCTCTGAAAATTAAATCACATGTATGGAAGATTTTACAGGCTGATTAGCATGTTACAGCTGTAGAGAGCTTAGATGCTATAGATCAAGAGTCATACATTTTTGAGTGCTCCTTTAATAGCCACTTAATGCTAACCTCTAGTTTTGCCTTGGAAGATTGGGTATAACTTTTGGAATCCGTGAACTTAGCAGGATGCTAGCTTCTGCTAAACAAAAGCTGAGAATGTCAGTTTAGAGCCTGGGAACCCACAGCAGGGGCTTCGGCATACCTTGGTATCCTACTCACTGGCATTCCCACCAGGATGTTTGGTTCGTGTATTGATTATGCTAGTCGGTGGTTACAAAAGTCTGTTTAACCTCCTCCACAGCAAAACACATTCTGGACCATCTGAATCCATGTCTCAGGTCACTCATCTGACTCAGAATAAAGTATCATCATTCCCTTTGAGGCTAGAGATAGACATGTTTTGTGTTTACATTTGCTAACATTCAAGGTTTACAAACACTGAATTCATTCCACTGCATGCCCATTGCCCCACCCTATGATAACTTAAAGGAGGATCCACTAGTGACCCTGATATCTTTGTTGCTGTTTTTCTCTTGTGACAGACTTTGAGGTCAGAGAGTGAGGGTTTCAGGCTTAGAGAAAGCGCTATAATGTTTTGGTGATTGATTGCGAAGAAATGCACTTGTGAAAACTCACTTCCAAGGTGACAGATCCTTGTGAGGCTTGGAGGAAGACATCATAACTCCCTCTGAATTGATCAAATACATAGAGACAGAGATGATAGAGATAGTCAGACAGACAGACAGACAGGCAGACAGACAGGATAATCAAAAAAGGGATTTAACAGAATGGCTGATAGGCACTGGGTAGTCTAATAATGACGGTCTGCCTGCTGAAAAGGCTGAAAACCTGGCAATTTCTTCAAAGCTGGATTATTCAGTAGCCACAATCTGGAGCTGAAGACCTGAAAGATTCATGAAAAGCCACTCTTCAGTCCACATTGTAACCACAAGACACTGGAGCCATGCCCGCAGAGAATAGTGGCATAGACAGGTTCATGCCCCAGCAAGAAGTGAAGGCAGCATGCAGGCAGTCAGACTTCCCCTTCAGATCCCATTGTATCTGGGTTGCCACCAGCAAAGATGCTGCTCTCTATAGGGGAGAGTCTCCCCTTGGTTAATGCTTGGGAAAGTTCTCAAAGGCCTCCTGGAGGAATCTCTTAATTAATCCCAGATCCAGTCAAGTCAACCATCAAGAGTAGCTATCTTAACTCCCAATCATCTCCAGTTGCTAAAGACCACTTATTCAGTAACTGTTTCTGAAGAGTTTTCAGTAACTACTAACTAGAAACCCTGTACATGATCTATATTCATACTCAGTGATGGCATGGGTGTGATTTAAAAAGTATTGGTGGTGCAGACCTTTAATCCCAGCACTCTGGAGGCAGAGTCAGGTGAATCTCGGTGAGTTCGAGGCCAGCCTGGTCTACAGAGTGAGTTCCAGGACAGGCTCCAAATACAGCAATACAGAGAAACCCTGTCTCAAAAAACAAAACACAAAAAAACCCCAAAAACCAAAACAAAACAAAAACCAAGAAAGCATGTAACACAAATGATTTCCAGTGTTTTTTAAACCCACTAACAATATTTCTTAAAATTAGGTATCTTCATATATTTTTGCTCAGCATTCAAATTTCTCAACATTCAAACTCTATCCAGTGGGTATCAGAATATAAAAATGCATTAGAGGAAATACATGAATTATTGACATACTGATTAAAGCTGCACAAGATAAAACTTAAGAATGATGAGTGCTAACCTAGTGAGACATGGTTGAATTTTTGCATGAAGTGCTATGCACCACTGATAGCTCTTGTTGAAGAACGTCAATATACAAATGGGGAAGACAGTGCTCCAAGCTGTGTTGAATGATGAAAGTGACCTAGAGAGAATACCTAATACTCCCCTTTAATGGAGGGAGTGATGAAAAAGTATTTGTGATGTGTGTAGATGCACATGGGAAGTAGAAAGAGGAATGGGAGCAAAAGGCATGGTGAGGCAAGCAGAAAACGAGGGCCGAGAATGACTACTACTAAAATGTCACAGGATTCACAGGTTTATATGAAATAATCGCGAATTTGTAGCCATGCATAAATTATAAGGACAAGGTAGATCTCTAGCTACTGACTTAAAAAGGAGGTATCTTTTATGTTCTGCCAGTCCCCAAAGGTTCCAAGTGATAAGACCTCAGCTCTCTTGCTCCTTGTGTTAGCTAGTGGAATCAGGGATGAATGGTTCCTCAGATAACACGGACCAAGGCACTTGCCCTAGAAAGGGGTGAACAGAGGCAGTCAGATCTCTGTGAGTTTGAAGCCAGCCTGGTCTACATAGTGAGTGTCAGTATAGTCAGGGCTACATCGTCTCACTGAAAGAAACCAAAAGCAACAACAAAGGTAACTCCCCCACAAGCTTTCTTTCCTTCTGCCCCCTTATGTAGACTTGCACAGCTTCATGGTTCTGCCAAAACTCCTGTTATGGCCATCTGCCCCATTGTGGCACAACTTCTCAAACAGAGTTAAATAAACCATTGTGCTCTTTAAGTTTTCTGACTTGGGTATTTTGTTATAGTAATGAAAAATTAATATATCTAAAGTACAAAATAATGGATAATTATACAATTTTGTCTTGGGAGAAAGGGAGCAAACCTTATCTCTATAAACATGTATCTATTATTGAATAAATCTACCTCAGTAAAAAATAATAATGTGGCCGGGCATTGGTGGCACACACCTTTAATCCCAGCACTCAGGAGGCAGAGGCAGGTGGATCTCTGTGAGTTCCAGGCCAGCCTGGTCTCCAGAGCGAGTGCCCGGATAGGCTCCAAAGCTACACAGAGAAACCCTGTCTCGAAAAACCAAAAAAAGAAAAGAAAAGAAAAGAAAGTGTTATTGCTATGTGCCTTTTTTTTACAAATTATCTATGATTTACATATAGTATACTTACAGTGTTCCATGAACTGCATTATCACAGATCCTCCAACAGGAAGAAAGTGTCCTGTGTTGGCAACTGTTCTGTTTGTTTTGTTGTTGTTCTATCTACCCGTGTGTGTGTGTGTGTGTGTGTGTGTGTGTGTGTGTGTGTGTGTGTGTGTGTGTGTGTCTTTCTGTGTGTGCTACAGAAATGTAAATGTATGCAGGTTGAATACATGGAGGGATAGAAGAAGCTGTAGGAAAGTTCATATTACATAGATTTTCCAAACCAAATCAAAACTGACCTGTAAGTGGTGCCTGCAACCATCATGATGTCCTGCCTCTAGCCTGCTCAGGGATATCAGCTGAGGACATGGTTTGGAGGCAGTGGGTTTGGAGCATGCTTCCTCATTGTTTCCTCAGCTCAAGAAGGTGATCCACTTCAGTAGACTTTAGGGAATGTTTTATCGTGATTACCTTTGGGTAATGAGTCTCAAAAAAAAAAAACTGTAGAAAAAAAATGGGAGTGAAACTGATCCTAAGGACTCCGTGGGCAGGTAAATGCCAAGTGCAGTTGATAAAGGCTGAGAGAGAAGTAAAGCAGGACAGTCCCAGTAGATTTGTGAGATTACTGCAGAGTGAGATCAGCCTCTTAATGGTTTTCCTTGTGCTTTACATACATGGGTTACACAATGAAAGTCTGCTCTTTATTAGGATTATATCATAAAACAGAGCAAGGAAGCCACGGATGGTGCTTATTCTTGTGTCTTTTTATTATAATTTTTGTGAAATTATAAGGATGATTGTACCAAAAAGTAGCATTATTAGTCATGATCTAACTTCCATGGAATTCGTTTGATGGGAGGTGGAGTGGAGGGGAGTTAAATAGACCCGTTTGTGGGTTTCATTTGATGATGATTCTGGCTTTTCTTTTCTATTATTTTTTTTCTAATTTTCTGGAGATACAGTGCAGCTAAGGAAAATATGAATCTGCAGAGACATGGAGTTGTGTGATTTAGAGATAAATATCTGTGTAGCATAGCCCCATTGAGACTCTGGTGTGGCAGGGGGAGGGGGAGGGGGAGGATGGGTGTGAGAAAGGTGAACTTTGCTCTTTAAACCTACTGGGATATTTGAAGCTATATCTACGCCTAGAAGAATATGGCTACAACATGAAAACAATTAATTCCATAAAATAGCTCCCAGTTCTGACTTCTTGTGTAAACTGGAATGGTACAAACTTAGAAACTTCGAAGTCAGTCAAACTTCTGTCTGTACATAGTGCCAATGTTCATCTACCTCACTGTAAAGAAAACCAGATGTCTGACCAAAAGAAAGGCTCAGCATATATAGTTGGCTGCTGCCGTTGAGCACGGTCACTTGAGTTTGGTCTCTAGAGAGAGAGGACACACACAGCTCTGACCACCAAACCTGCACAGTGTAGACTTTGCATACATACACACACATATAAGCAACTGCTTGTGACCAACTTGTCTGGCCACAGAAGTGATGCTGAGAAGAGAATCAGCAGGAAGAAAGGAAAGGGTGTCTTCGTTAGAATTCAGTTCAGGACTTGAGGTGTACTTCACAATTCATAAAAAGAAAATTCACATAAACAAAGCCCAACCTCAAATATTTCTCTTCCTACCTCAAGTCCTTCAAATTACAAGTTAACTACTAATTCTAGTTAACTGAATAATTCAACAGACCAAATGTGTAATAGTTTGCTGAAAGTTCAAATGCTTTAGGAAGTTTCACCCAGCTTTTCACTTACACCCCAGGCAATTATTATATGCACATCATTCAAGCATGATCATTAGCCACTTTCTAAATACTTCAAAATGTCAAGTCAAATATAAATTCTCTAAAGTTTAAACAGCCCACCTTATTTGCTCTAAGAATAACAAAACAGGAGGAAATTATTCAGACCTGACTTCTAAGACTATTGAAAAAGAATGTAACTTATAATCATATTTCCAATGACTGAAAGATAAAGACATTATTTTCTCAAGTGAACAAACATTTGAAGGTCAAAATGTTTTTCATGGAATTAAAAACTTATCTGTGATCTAACAGCCAGCATATGAAACAGCCTCCCATCAAAGGGTGAATGAATTAAAACCCATCAATTTTTATACATTGCAGTATTATTTGTCCTTTACAAACAGGATGTGCTGCCACTTGTAATGACCTTGTAGCAAAGGAAAAATATAGCACAGGAAGACAAATATTTCATGATATACTTCTTGTGGAAAGTTTAAAACAGTTAAACCTGGAATAGAATGGTTGTTCCTAGATGCTTGGCGGGGTGAGAGGGGAGATTGGGTCAAAGACATAATCTTTGATTATAAGATGAATAAGTCTGCAATGGTTTGAATGAGAAATGTCTCCCATAGGCTAAGGTAATTGAATACTTGGTGCCCAGCTGGTGGTGCTGTTTGGGGAAGTGACATAGCCTTGCTGGAAGAAATACATCACTTGGTGTAGAATTTGAGAATTCATATCTTCATCCTACTTCCAGCTCACTCTCCTAGCTTCAAAACCACACACATTTTGCATGTAAAATGATAACTCTAATAATAATGTATTTGAAATTTGCTGAGCAAGTACAACTTAATGTTCTATTTTGTAAGTAAAAATATCTTGTTCTTTCATAACACAATGCTTTCTGGTTACTATTCCCATTCTGCCTTCTCTTATTTTCTTCCCACACTTACCAGGCCTCTTCCTTCTTTACAAATCTTTCCCATCTTCATTACTTTTTGTTGTGTTTTGTATTCCAAAAATTTAAGGGTCTTTTATTTGCATTTAAGCCACAGGGTCATCCACGTGGCTCTGGATTTAGACTATTCATCAGAGATTGCTGTGTTCACTAGTGAGTATACTACTGGAGACTATGCATTCCCATCTCCAGGAATTTGTTAGTTGTCAACAAATTAGCAGAAAGTGGTAGTGACCTCTTAGTTTCTTCCCTATGCATGGCTGGCCATTACGAGGATCAAAGTTATGTGGGCCTACAGCCAGTAGGCACAGCTGCTGTGAGTTCATGATTGTCATTGGTATGTGTTGCTTGAAAGATGACATTTTTGCAAGCATCTTCACAATCTTTAGCCTTACTATTTCTGCTCCCCTTTTCATAATGCTCCCTTAGCCTTAAAAGAAAGGTGTAATTGTGCTTGTTTAGAGCTGAGCCTCAGCTGTCTTTTTGCAGCATCTAGTGCAGCCATGGATCTCTTCGTTCACTTCTCTTCACTTGATGAAGAGAATAGGGCAAGAGAGGTTGAAGCTCTGATTAAAGCTGAGAGTAGACTTTGTACTCTCTCAAACTGATATAAGAAGGTGGTGTGATACTGTGTCAGTTAAGCTCATCAGCAGTGTTATCTTCCTCCCTAAGGTGTGAGATCTCTTCAGTAATTGATTTAGGACTGAATTTACAGTACTCAATATGATCCCATCTTGTAGAACAGGACTCAGATCCAATAAGGGAGCAGTTGACTACCATGTAATAGTTGTGCTGTTATTGCAAACAGGCATATCTTGCCTGGAAGGTTGGTGCTACATTTTATAGCTTCCACAGCCTGATAAGACCAAACTTTTATTCCCCTGCCACCTCACAGCCTGAATCACCCCATATACTCTATGAAAGCTATCCAGTAGGGAAGAAGCTTTGAACTCAGTTATAGCTTGATTTCTCTGTATCTCAAATTCGAGGCTAGTAGTGTTGCAACAGAAGGCTTCCCACCAAAACTAATTAATAAGAGCCTGTATTTGGTGATTGTCTCTGGGAATTCCATAATCAATAACTGATAGAGCAATATACCAACTGTTGCACAGAATTTCAATGTTATTGTTTGTGACCACTACTACTCTGATAGGCATTGTCTAGCCTTTTGGGGGTATCTTCCTTTCTTTTACATGTTTTAATTGAACTACCAGATAGTAGGTCTTTTATACCAACTTTGTTTTGAGTCATCCTATTTCCACTTAACTCATTTCCCCATTCTCTAATTCCTATTCCTGTTAGAATCTTGTACCCCCATGATTCTCCCTCTATTTCACCTATATGACACTGTCCTTCTCTCTCTCTCTCTCTCTCTCTCTCTCTCTCTCTCTCTCTCTCTCTCTCACACACACACACACACACACACACACAGTCAGGTGATGAATATGTTAATTATCTTGATTTTTAAATCACTAGTCAATATGTGCTATGGAAGCACCGTGCTATATACCTTAAATATATGGATCATTCCTCAATGCCAAGTGAAAGATTTAGAAGGCTACCACAAGCAGTTAAATTACTGAAACAGTACAATATGGATACATTCTGCATAGGTGACTCTATATAATACATACATTTTCAGTTGCTATTCTTTGCATTCCCTCTCAAGTTGTTAAGCTTTGATTTTATAATCTTGTTATACCTCTACACTGTACTGGTATACATTCATGGGAAAATGATAGATAGTATATACATTGGTTTTATGTTGGGTATGTCATCTTTCATTTATTTATATAGAGGAGACACAGAGAGGGAGGGGGATAGAATTATATTGGTTGGTCATCACTAAAATTACCAAGGCACATCAATGTTTGTTCAAAAAGGCCTTCAGGTCTCCAACTTCTGTTTTCTTTAGTGGGGATAAAAATTGACCCACTGTCGGTACAATTTCCACTTAGCATTTAGTTACTGTGTTTTATTTTATCTTAGGCATATTATATTTTCTAAATAACCATATAAATTATGGCTTTGGGATACATTTAACATGTTTTCAAATATTATTATAAGAAACAGGTACATATTTGGGCTAAATCCCTTTTATTAAAAGTCTTATGTCATCCTTTTCTTTGTGCACCAAGCAAAGCAATCATTTGCAGATTAGAATTCTTGATTGAGAGGATGAAGCCTGTTTCCACAGGCATATGACAAAGAGGAATAGTCTACAACCATTTTGATGGATGTTCACCAAGAGACTGCAGGGCATTGTTCAATGCCTGAGGAAACAGTATGATGATAGGAGGGAAGAAAGTTGGAGGAGAAAATGAAGCTAGCTTATGTAGAAATGTTAAATGACTTTATTGAAGGCATTCTGCTGCCATCTATTTTAAGATAGACACTTTTAGGATGGCCCAGAGATACAGCTGTTCTTCTAACCAAAGTAAGTAGCTCCATTTGGTTCATTTTCATCAGGATCTTGGCAACATCTGGATTAAAGAGCATAGCTTTGTCTCTTGTGTTACATTGCCCAGGTGTGTAAATAGCATAATTTTCTCTGACTGATTGTATACTGTAAGTTTATCAGTGCATGTTAGGGATGGGAGTGTAATTTATCTAGGGTCAGTATAGTTGGATGGTAAGGTACTTTCCAGTTTTAGTTTGTGAAGGACTTCCATACAGATTGCCATAATGACTGTGCTAATTTACATTTCCTCAAGTGGTGAATCTTTGTTTCTTTTCCTTCCTTTGTCTTTCTTTCTTCCCCACTCTTCCTCTCTCTTCCTTCCTTTTTCTCTTTCTTTCTTTCTTTCTTTCTTTCTTTCTTTCTTTCTTTCTTTCTTTCTTTCTCCCTCCTTTTCCCTCCCCTCTTCTTCTCTCTCTCTGTGTGAGCTAATACAATGACAGTGGGTTTTACATTCTCTTTGTGTCACAGCCCCTTCCATAACCAGCATCTTACAAAATGTCAAAACTTTCCCAGGAAAAAAGCTATGTGATCAACTGAATTTTGAGTAAAGCTTCTCTGCAAGTTTTTCCTGTAACACCAATATTTAAAACTATTGAAACAAAAATCAGAACCAGGTTAAAGAACACACACATGTGAAGTATCTGGATACAATGGTGTTTATTATTATTGCAAGACTCACCTCCCGACTGGCTCAGTAGCCTAAAAGGCAGGGAAGGGGTGGCAAGTTTAGTTGTTAACTCCAAACAGAAAAGGAAATCTATAACTAAGCGAAAACAAAGCTTTACTTAGCAATGAATTATAAATAACACCCAGGACTCTTCAGTAAACTGTACTTTGGAAAATCTGCATCAGCTCAAAGGCAGTAGTAAATTTCATGTAATGGTTTTATTTGGTCACTTAAGAAAATAAAAGGACATGGAGTTATTATTCAATTTATATCTCTGTCAATTGCTTACATCCTTGGAATACAATTCTGAAAATTTTGCTTCTCAAAACTAGCCTGTTGATTAATACGAGTCTGCTACTAGCATTCTAGAAATCTGTTCCTGCCTTATAGCAGATAGGTCAGAAGAAACAACACACATAAAATGAGTCTGCAAAAGGAAACATTGAGACATTTAGATAGGCACACAAGAAACAGCCTATTATAAAAAAAAGACATTCCTAAAAATAATGTTGTAGTGATATATTACTTATGATTTATTAAAGCTTGCCTGAGGATTCAGAAAGCAAAGTCAGCCACAATCCATAGAAGCCAGGCACACACCTTTAATCCAGCAGCCAGAATCTAGGAGGCGGTGGTACACACCTCTCAATCCTGAGTCCTAGGAGTTTAAGGCCACCCAAGGATACATGATATTGAATTAGTCTAAAAGAGTAACAGATCACACAAATAATTAATTACATATATATTATATACATGCCATATACACTATACATATGTAATATGTGTGTGTGTGTGTGTGTGTGTGTGTGTGTGTGTGTGTGTGTGTGTGTAATTACATATATATAATCTTAGGCTGGCTTGTCCTATGTAGCCCTGGCTGTACTAGAAATCACTATGTAGAGCAGGCTAGCCTGTAATTCACAGAGATATACCTGCCTCTGCTTCCCGAGTGCTGGGGTTAAAGACATGGTTCACTATGCCCAGCTTCTGAAGATATTTTTAAATGCATATCCCTTATGAAATATGTCCCAAGGACAGAAACTAATACAAGGAAGATTTCAAAGTTCTAATAATATCAGTAGTAGTGATTGTTTGCTATTTAAAAGGTTGTGCATAATGTATACTTACATCATGTTATGCAGTGCATTCGGCTTCAAGCCTTTGGCGGTTAAGGATTACTGCCTACTCTTGGACTACGGAGTCCTATAGGGCTTTGCCTTTGGCCCTCATTTTTGAGAGGATGAGCTGCAAAAGTGTCCTGTACCAGTTTTGGCCTCACCCATGGGAAGTAAACTGAAAAAATAAGCCCATCCCCTCAACTGGGAGACTGACCACTTAATGGCTCTTTAGATCCTGATATTTTATGGGACCTTAACAATTATTGTCAGCGGACAGTTAAATGGAAGGAGTTACCATGTATTGAAGTGTTTTTCTACCTCTCTGCTAAACATTCTCTTTCTTTAAACCTGTCTGTTTCCCTCCTCTTCCCATCATGCTAATACTCTCTCACCTGCCACATGGCATCCTGCCACCACGCACAAGCCTTTCTCAGGGCAGGGTCCTCCTCTGACTGGGAACACTCAGTTTCACTAGACATCCCAAATGTCTCCCTCTCCTGTTTGTCCTATCTCTGCTGCTGCCCTTCTACCATGTTTATTCTCCATGCAAATGCCAGCAATTCACAGTGGGCAAGCCTGCGACAGCATCTGCTCAGGACGCTCTGAGAATTTTTTCAGCTGGATAGGAACCTGTTTATGGCAGCCACCATCTTGACCATGTGGCCTAGACTCTCTCCACATCGTTCCTCCCTTCGCTGCACCAGCCACCTAGGCAGATGGACAGTTTAGCCGATAAACCCTGCTGCCAGACATAATTCATTTACCTTTTGCCCTTTATTTCTTTGTCTCTAATTTCTTCTTTCACTGGCTGTGTTGCATATGGCTTGTTTGCAGAATGTCATGCCTTTCCAGGACCTGGTAGGGCACACATTTCACCCAAAAACCTTGCCTGTTCCATCTGTAGTGAATCTGCTTTCTTGTTACTGGCAGTTTTAAGTCTACTCTGTCTCTTTAAATTTCCTGTCTATTTGCTACAATGTGCAAATTAGATATTACACTGTGGTTCTCCCACTCTTCTTACTTTTACCCAGTCCTTCCTATAAATTGTTTATAAAAGTTAAGCTTCTATTACAAAAGGGGATTTTTCTCTACTACTTTGTCCTTTACAGGTTTAAATCTAACCTACTAAGTTAAAACCAGTTACAGTCAGGCGGAGGGTTCTGAGTAAAACATCCCACCACAATCTTTCAGCTTCAATCCAGTTCTCAAAACAGATCCTGCACTAATGTCATTGTAGCCATACTAAGTATAGATTTATTAATTACAGGGATAAAGTCCTACCTAGCCACCTAATTGCTTAAGGCAAATAACTAAAGACAAATTTTTTTTGTGCTGAGATATACTAAACAGACAGACAGTCCTCAAATGCTCAGAGATCTGGAGAATATGGCAATTAAAATGTTTTATTGAAAAGCTTTTCATAACAGAGAGATAGGCCATATGCTGGCACCACCCCATTTCCTCCAAGAAGACTGGACACTGAAGAAACTCTACCACAGAAGTGGTAATGCTAACCAATAAGCGATCTTGCCTTTCACCTCAACTGCTGCAAAGGACTCTTTGGAACATGCACAAAAAGACAGTGGACTTTCTCCACGTTGCTTGGGCCAACAGTAGGCATGTTTTCCTAAAGCTCCTAATCCAGTTCCCACACTATCAGCAGAAGGCAGGTGTCCTTAAAGCCTCTGCCCTCAACAACTATGGAGGACCTTGGAGGTGTCTGTTCATGCTGCCAGCTAGTAAGTCTCTTGCATTCTCTAATAATTAACTCAGGTAAAATTTTATCCTTCTCAAGAACTCTGATGCTTTTGATGACTGGCAGCTTTGCCAGTACAAAGCAACAGCCGAGGCTCAAACTGTGACAAAACAGATTTCAGGAGCAGGTATTTTAGGATTTATCTATGTGAAGATAGGAAAGTAAGATGTATGAAGGTCTAAGAATGCAAGTTATGAAGGTCTGAGGATGGAAGGGTGTAGGGGAAGCTGTAGCCACGCCTAGTTAGGGGCTGGCTACAGGTGTGCCTGACCACGCTTGCGAGGGCGTGGTAGGGGTGAAGTAGAGTCTCACTCTACGTGGTCAGGCACACCTGTAGCCAGCCCCTAAGTAGGTGTGGCTACAGCTTCCCCTACAGAAGGGTCTAACATAAGGTGGATAAATGCAAGTTATGAAGGTTTAAGGATGGAAAGGTCTAAGATGGTAACATAAGGTGTATAAATGCAAGTTACGAAGTTCTAAGGATGAAAAGGCTTAAGTGATGACAAAAAAGTGATTTGAGACATTCAAATGAATGAAACATGTTCTCTCTCTCTCATTGTCCTACTGACAATAGTCTTAACATTAATCAATAAAGTTCTGATAAGCTACTAATACAAGTCTGTCAGAATACAGAACACCTTAATATACCATCCATAACTGCAAGTCAAGATTACGATGCTCTTCATTGTCCTGAAGATATCCGTCAGTTTTAAAGGTATTAATGATTTCAAACAAATCATTTCTGACATGAGTATACTGCAGGGTCTGAGTCCAACCACTGAAGGCTGAGCTGCATCTAAGGAAGGGTAAGTGTGGTGCTTGCCCAGTCCCCAGCCTCCCAGAATCCAGGCGACAATCAGATGCAGCAGGGAGACTAGTCAAGCAGGAACTCGTTTATTGTCCCACAGCAAGCATCTTTTAAAGGAAAGAAACACAGAACGGGAAAACAGCCACACAATGGTTTTAAAGGGCAGTCTATCACATGCCTAGGCACCCTATGCTTTACCTAGTGAATACGAGCTGTTCAAGCGGTCACCTCATCTGGTTCCATCTAGGCAACCAATCATCTTTTTTTTTTTTTGTAAACAACTCAGGACTCACCCATCTGACTTCCCCTCAGTGCCATCTTTGACTGGCTCATGTACCCTACATATACCGTGTCTAAAATTTATGTTTTCACCAACTCAAAGGATTCTTAAGCTCTAGGGACCACTCCAACAGGTCAGATTCACTCCAGATAAATATTATGCAACCTTTCCCTGGTCTGGGACTCCCTTCCCTCATCTTGGAACCCCCTTGGGAATTCCTCTCTCATCTAGCAATCATCCTCCCTTGAAGTACGAGGATCTAAGAAAAAATTATTTCTTTTTCTAAAACTTAACTTTGTACACTGCTCTGTCAACATCTTTCCAGGTCTAAGAGGTACCATAGAGTTCCATACAGCCTGAACTGCAATGAAACAAGCAGCACCCCAGCTTTCTCAGGTTCCCTAAAGATGGTCCATGCCCCCCAGGTGAGTTAGAAGCAGTCTTGGTGACTCAGTGCCCCATATTCCTGCCCTACCTGACACTCCCTGTTTAATCTCCCACCTTTTTAGTAAGAAGAAGTGGAATTGTTGGTATCCAGGCATTATGCTGACCCCACCCCCTGACAACCAGCAGGGTATACACGAAGGCATTCAGGCAGATATTTAGACAGCTCAAAGGGCCTTGTGTTGCATGGCTATGCCATGGCTACCTCATGCATTACTTGGCTGCATAAAGACTCTGTATACATGTGCAATCTTCCCCCTTTAAGTGATCACCTCCCGCCTGTTTTTCCCTTCTTCTTCTTCCTCCTTTTCCCCCCTTCTTCTTTGTCCGGCACCCCTTCCCCTCTTCTATCTCTGTTCCCAGTTAGCTAACACCTACCCCTATCTTTGTTCCCTTTTCCCTATAAGCTCCACGTATGTTTGTTGAGTCTTGTGGTTCATGTTTCTTCACCCGCAGCTGTAACTAAAGCAAAATAACAGCAACTCCCAAATCCTATGTCCTCAAGCCAGATTTCTGTTTGTGGGGAGGGAGTGTACAGTGTTGAGGATGGAATCCAGGCCATGTGCATGCTAAGCCGGAACTATGTTGTCAGCACCAAAGCAAAATTCTTTGCAGCATGGAAAGCAAATGTAGAGGTGAAAAAGAAAAGAACACTAGGGTCTTGTTACTCTCGAATTTGAAATATTGATATCAATTGTTTTCAGCCAAAGGAACGTGTGAGGATTGGCATACCTATAGCTTCAGCAGTCAGAATTTATTGTTGGAGGCAGTGTCCCTCTGAAGGGTGCCTGAGTTCCCAGAAAATAACTATTACCAACTCTTAGACAGAGAAGATGTAAGACCAATATTGAAACTCAGCATACAAGGTAACAAGGAAGCCAAATAAGGATCGCATGCATCATATCAAAGATCTAAGTGTCAACGTTAGCAGACTGCCAAAGTTAAGGCCTGCCCATGAGACTTGGGATGGAGGGGTGGCTTTAAGGGACTGGGCTTGGAAGATAACAGAGCAAAATTGAAGGGGGATACTGAGGATAAAAGGACACAGCCTAGAAAGATACTTGGGCAGAGCAAGTCGGGGATAAGAATTCACCAAAATAAAACATGTTTGAAAATTCCATATAGAATTCTATTACTTTGTAACCTAATTTTAAAAAGGGTATGGGGTCCAGGGATTACTGAGATAATCTGTCTTGGTGGTAAATGCCTTCACCTGATGAGACAGATTACCTGAGTTCTGCCTCTGGAACTCCCCCAGCTACACATCCACAAGCTACCATGGACAAGAAAATGCAATTTTAAAGTGCAAAACATATTTTTAAAGATAAAGCACCATGGAAATCAGTGAGAAATTGCCAGGTACTAAACTATCTAAAATTAACTCAAATTCATATGTTCAGTATGATACTTCACAAAACAAAATGAAACTATCAGGAAGGAGGGCTAAAGGGGACAGGGATTGTATACTTGGATGAACTTGTCTCTGAAACAACATTATGTATAATGAATACACACAAAATAAAAAATAGTATTTTTTAAAAAAAACAAAGCTTAGGGTTTATTCATAAAGTCTCTTAAGCAAAACGAAGACAACTCCTGAAACCTTGAACTCAAGCTTCACCTCTTTCCCTTGGTCAGCAAGAAAGACAGAAAAAATAGTATTTTTAAAGTCAACTCTTAGATAATTCTAATGAGCAAACTAAATCTTTTTAAACCCTATTAACAACAGAACCTCTTGGCAACCAAAAGAATTTTCTTAATTATGATTTTTCAACAAACTGCCAAAATATAAACAGTAGAATTGCAATGGTGTCTACTGCAACTCAGAGTAAATTATGGATCTTAGGACTCATCACGGACTACTGACAGTGTCAAATAGGAGGGCAGCCAAGCAGCTGCTGTGTCTTGAGGGAAGAACTAAGCTCCTCCTCTGAAGAAGTCATCACAGAAATCAAACCTGGACCTGCCTGACCTTTCCCAGAGCTGTTGTTCATTCTCAGAGAGCACACAGAACAAAGGGCAGCAATCAGTAGAGTCCACAGGACAAGTTAACAAACTACAAAGAGGAAAAGACAAATATAAAGGGATACCAATAGAAAAGAGGTGTCAATGTTTTATGCTAATGTTTGCAATAGGCTTTAATTAGATCCAATTTCAAATAAATTAGGAAAATTGATATTAAAACATAATTGAAATTTTTGTCTGTCTTAATATTGAATATTCAGTAATTATTAACTATGGTATTATGGTTTTATGAAAATGGATGCGTAGCTGGCATCTTTTATTCATTCTGCATGATCCACAGTTAGTTATAAAATTGATTGGCCAATGGCTCAGGCATATTACTAACTAGCTCTCACATTTAAATTAATCCATTTCTTTTTGTCTATTGTCACACAGCCATTTTACTTCTCTGCTGGCTATACTGCATCTCCCTGACTCCACCTTCTTTCTCTCTGTATCTCCCTTTGTATTTCCCACCTAGCTATATTCTGACCGGCTATTGGCCAAATCAGGGTTTTTTATTAACCAATGGTAATAAAACATATTCATAGCATACAGAGAAACATCCCACATCATGGATGAGACTTTTCTCTTTAATTGTGTTTTGAAATATTTATTCATAAAATATAGTTGGCCATCTGTATCTGTGTTCCATGGGTTCACACAAACAAAAAAAATATGTAGAATAAAAACCTTCATCTGTATTGAACAGGTAGATACTTTTCTTATGGTGACTCCATAAATGATATACTATAGTAGCTATCTGTATGATGTTTTGTTAACCTAAGTATCATATAAAGTGTGCAGGTGATTTTGGCTCTACTGGAGGATGTGCATGTTATATTCAAATACTATTCCATTTTATGGAAAGAACTAAGCACCTGAAGGTTTTTGTATCTACATGGGCTCCATGAAGGACAACCAAGGATGACTGTAGAATAATGCCTGGAATTTGGGGCAAAATAATTTGGGAAAGCCTTGATACCATTTATTTAAAAATGGATTTGCTAAATATTGGTACATGTGGAATTTATTATACCATTATATATACACATGCATATTATATGCATACAATTTCATGTATATATACATGTACTTTTCTTTACTATTTTTCTCCATTAGGAGGTATTTTCCCTCCTTGTGTCCATGAAAAGCACCCAATTCATGTGAGACCAAAAAGGGTTAACAATGGCAGCCACTGATACATCTGGGGAGCATTAGCTATATTAAGGACAAGCCAGCATGAAAAGGTAACCGGAAGAAGCCACTGAGTATTTTCTGGTCAGGCCTTGAGGTCATCTGAATTGAGGCATTGTGGTTTACAGTCTAGCAAGGGACACATATCATTTCAGTGGTTTGATACAAACCCCAGCACAAGAGTCCCTCTGGGTTGGAATCAGATCAAAGCTGAGCAGAAGACTTCTTTATGGAATGTAAAATGCTTTGCAATACAACACCTTTTGGGAAATAATGGACAAGAATTATACTTATGGTGACAAATAGCAATGTCTTTTGGATTTTTTATGCTCTATAAATTCCTATTGGCCATATACATGTGTACAATGGTACAAAGTTTTAAGCGTCAGCAAACCAGGACCCACCGCATCTCTTGTGCAGCAGCTCTATAAAAAGTGTAGAAACCCCCACTGATGTCTGATAATGCTGAGAGTGTAACAGTGGCCTGGAAGGTGAAACTGGGACAGTCACTGCTTTCCAGTTCCCTCATCTGTAAAATGTTGTAGTGAAGATGCTTAATGCACCTATCCTGCCTAGCCACCTGATGACACTGGAGCACCTGCTTTCACACTTGCTTTCTTGTGGTCAGTTACTTCGGTCCCTTACCCTTTGGGTATCTGAATATTAACTGTTTACTTACAGCTACCACTAAGTTCCCTTCTACGCTACAAAGTCGACCTCCAAAAATCATCTCAGAAGTAAGTATACACCTTCAGAGGAATTTTTCTCTTATGGTAAAGCTTTTTTTTTTTTTTATAAAATCTTATTAGCTTCTGCCTGATAATATTCTGATAATGAATACTAACATGGATGTGAAGATGAATGAATATGACTGTGTAAAAAGAAACCCATGCCAACATTGTGAACCTTGTTTAAAATCCACCATGAACTGAGGGCATCACATTCATATTAAGCCAGGAAGGGTTTTTGGCTACCCATTTGGGGCTCAAATGGAAGCTTCTAAAACAAAAAGAACCAGTAGTTTAGTTAGGCTACTCTCTAACAGCATGGATCAATTTTCCTTTCATAGACTAGATGCTAGGTGGTGGGAAATATTACACATATTTTTTACTTAGTATCATTATTGTACATGCAACCCAAGCTTACAGCAAAAAAACTACAAATAGTTCCAAATAAGGTGGAAAAGATTGCCTAAATCCACATCATCTATATGTAACCCATGTTCTAAATATTCATGTGTGTCTCTGCAGAATTGTTGTAAAAATATGAATATATTTTTAAAGCTTGGCCAGTCATATGTTATTTTTTCTTGATACTCTTAACTGTTTTCAATAAGATTTTGCATAAATCTGCATTAAGATATGAAAATAAAGCATTTGCAATACATAGTGACCTCTACTCAGTAAAATTGGACACACTTTGTTGGTTTCTTGAGTGTGGATCCCAATAATGAAATGTGATGTGTGAAAATTCCCAGGGGTAGAATCTCAGTGTGCTTCAAATTCCATTTCCTAACTTTGCAGCTTGTGGCCCTTAAAAGGAATGCTTTATTCCCTTTCCATGGCAGACTTGTCTATGTGAGCAATACAGCATATTTGTGGGAAAAGCCACAGAAGTTGGATAAAGTACACAGGTTTGTCAACAATTGCCCTTGCCTGGTCTTTCTTTTCAGGTGTAAAGTGCTTCATTGGGCATTTTACCTGCATAGTCATGGTACATACAATGTCATGAGAGAAAGCATGTGATTTGTTTGAATCTTTGCTCTATGTGTGCTGCTGGAATGTTCTTTGTGTTTAAGTGTGTGAATCCAGATGACTAGCTATTTAAGAAAGCCTTGGGCAGACAAACTTTTAACTCAGCTATAGTTCAGTTTTTACAAGGCTAATGTTACCATATTCTAGGTCACTATTTTTTTAAGATGAATTTTGATCTAAAAAATGTTCTAATGAGTCTTCTCTCTAAGCTTGCAATGTTCTATTTGCAGTCTATCAAAGTGAGCCATACCTTTCATGAAGACAACTGGGACAAAATGCTTTGTTTCAAATTAAAAATCACATTACAGTTCTGGTGTCAGTGATTATAAATAAGAAATATATCTGGGTGACCAAAGCCCTTTAATTTTTTGTGACTAACTATAAGAAAAACATTTACACAGAAAAGTTTTAGTCAATTTCTCTGTAGTTTATATACTCAGATGTCCCCAAAATCCCTGCTACCAATAAATTCTCATTTTGTATTGCTGGTATGACATGCCTCAAGAACTAATTTAGAAACATTCCATAGACACAAGGACTCAGCTTGTGGCCAAAACTGGAATGGTGTCAACTCTCTAGTAGGTACCAAGTTCAAATTCTCATCTCCACACATGGTGTAGGTTTGTGTGCATTTGATAGAAGATAAATCACATTGACCCTGCAAGTTATGAAGTAGTTTGGTTGAATCCCAAAGCACATGATCAGGGAACGTAACCCAAATATATGACACACGTGACCAGAGTCCATGCCAATGTAAGTAAAAGGCAAGCTTTTGGGACAATTGTCAGCTGTTATACAAAGATATTTCTTCAGGTCTTCCATGTCATCAGACCACATTTAAGCTTAGGGAAAATTTGACCAGCTATTTGTCATCTATGTTACCTATGCTGAAATTGACTTATTTATCTCTCTCTGACAATTAATTGCTGTTGGATCTTTTTACCCACCAGCAGGGACGGTAAAAAGAAAAAAGATAACAACAGAAACCCAAACCAGTGCTCCTCCTAAACTCTATTTACTGTCCATCCTGGGTTTGGCAATGTTGGTTTTACAGAGGAGGACATGGTTTATTTGGTTATCAGTGTCTCTACCATGGCATCAGGTGAGTACATGATTAGACCTTGTAGCAGAGAACCCACACTCCACATCTAGCTGGTATCAGTTCATGTTAAAGAGAATATTGGAATAGAGTTTAGTCAGTCTTAACAGATGCATTTGGAGGCAGGAGGCTGTGCTAGTACAGATAATGTCACAGGTTCCTGAGCAAGGCCATTGGGTGATCAACCAGAATCAAACACATACTGAATTCATTATGACAGAGACTCACAGTGGGGGAAATCCAGCTAGCTACAGTACTGGAAACTGCTGGCCCTATAATTTGGTGGCTTAACATCATCCTAGAATTTGCTACTAGTGTAGAGGATGCCAGTTTTGTCATTGGTACACAGTGCCATGTTGCGCCAAGAAGTGAAGAAGCCAAAGGACAAATGATGGAGAAATAGGAACCAGACTGAGAAATTATCCATGACAATCCTCCTAAAATATATAAAGAGTTGAGTACTGAATCCAATCAGGACTGTAGCATGCTTTTAGTCAAGCCTGGACCCAACTTTGGATCCAAAAATTTGCCATGGGTCTTCCAGGAAAAAGACTTCAGGCTGAGGTACCATATGTCCAGATTCAGAAGGATTAATTAGGTCTACTGGAAGTCAATCCAGGAAGACATGGGAGCAATGAATGGAAGCATATCAAGAGGGGGCTTAGAGAGATGAAAATCAAATCAAGGACACAGATTGTCACTAGTACCCTTGGAGTAGTGGGGAGTGAGACCAGTCTGAGTAGACTCAATAGTGTCTTTAAGAATCTTCTGTTAAGACAGTCATTGGGGAGCCATAGCATGTCCTAGACAGAAAGCCAAAGTGGAAGGCACAAGGAAGGCAGAGAGAATGTAAGAGGAAGCCAGGGGGATGCAGGAGGAAGGCAGGGGCAAGGCAAGATGGAAGGCACATTGTTTTGCTCAGGAAGGATCACCAACCAGATGGTCCACTGTTCACATGTATTTAGTACTAATTTGACCTACAACTGCAGGGAGAGGTTCATCCAACCTTTGATGCAGCAACTTTCTAAATCTATATGAACCATAGTGTTTACATTTCACTAGACATTTTCTTTCAGCTTTGTGATGAGGATAAGTTCTGGGTCTTCCTCCTGGAAGGAACATGTACAAATGATCAAAATTCTGAATCCTATCCTACTCCTAGGTTCAATCCTGGGTTCTTTACTTAGAAAGCACACATGTCAGGTCTGTACCTACCTTGGGAGGAGAGCTCACTTCTGGTTTCTAGAGCAAGACACTTGAAAGAGCTAGCCACCTACTCATCAGGCACCTTGGACTGTCGCTCTCACTCCTGTTGCCAACCCCAACACTCAAATGTGACTGCTTTAGGAAATTATGGTCCTTGACTGTACTTGTGTTTGCTAACTAATTTATCCTTATATTTTAGGTGCCATGGCTTGTATTGCCAGCTTTCTTAGGCCTTCTGGCCACACAGGTAATTCCGAACAATGGCAGCCCGAAGAGCCCATGCTGGAAGTGTTGATTGTCGTCTTCTGCAAACTCAGCTTACCTTTAGTCACAACCCCTGTAAACCACAGTTGATTATCTCCACTTAGTCAGCTATTTTAAAAATATGCAATTGCTCTAGAATCTGGAAACATCACTTTGGTTATTTGGTACCATTTGTATCAGACTTCACATACTGAAATATGCCTTCAAATTATCTTTGATTAACATGAACTATCAAAGTTTTCTGAAGTAGCTTAGCCTTACTCCAGCGAGTTAACTCCAAAACTTGGATTTCAGAGAAAAGAGATAGATTTGATATTAGGGAAATCAAGTTTATTAATCTAAGATCTTGTGGACAGACAGCTTTGATTAATTTTTTATTACTTAAAAAAGAAAAAAGAAAGGTCAGACATGGTTCTGTATGACTGCAATCCCAGCATTTGGGAGGTGGACCAGGACATAAGACTGGGATACTGTCACCTTTGGTTACATAATCTGTTTTAGGCCAGCCTGGGCTCCATGAGACCCTGTCTCAGAAAACAAAAAAAGAAAAATGTTCTAATTAATATACTTTACTGAAATCAATATAATGTTGAGTAGCAAAAACTCAAAAATAGCCATTGAGTGATTTAATGATAGATAAGAAAGTAACAATTTTTGAGGACCAAATGTGGCCAAATAAGGACCAAGTGACTATGGGGCATGTATTTAAAATTTATACAAACTAAGTACTTTATTAGGTAGGAAAGATGTGGCTTGAAAATAGCATCTTTGTTTCAAAGCATAAATATTTACTGGAAATAAAATGTGATACAGCCTTGGTCCACCTAATTTGTAAACACTCAAAGCCAAACAGCATTAGCTATGACAATCTGAGATCTTTACAGGAGCAAGTAAGGTAGATATCGGCAAGACTAGTGAAGTCAGCATGGCCAGTAATTTCAAAACAACAAATATTGATTTGGTTTTCACTTAGTAACTACAGAAAAAATTGTATTTGCAGAGCATGACTTTGGGAAAATTTTCCATATTTTCATGTACACCATTCAGGAGGGTCTATCCTCTGTTTTTGTTATACATGTCTCAAAAATAGCATCAGTCTGAAAAGATTTCTTGACTCCAGTTTGGGAGGAAGGCCACACTTCTGAGTGGAGTTGTGACGGTGTCTGGACAGAGACATGAACTTCTGCCCATCTCTAACCCTGGGTGGGTCTTTCAGAGAACATAGTGAAATGGACCTGAGGGAGAAAGATGCGTTCATCTCACTTTCTGATCATGAGGTGAAAGGTCATCTCATGATTCTCATTCACTGAAAGGCTTTTTGAAACTTACTTTTCCTCCTATGCTTCACCCTGCTGCCTTTTTTTAATTCTCATGAACAATGTGATGTTTCCTTTTTGAAATACCATGCCAAAAACAGTTTTTATTAAAAGCTATCCATGTGTCCCCATTATATACCCTTAATATTCTACTCTGGAAGTATTAAAGTAGTTGAGGTGCTATCATTCAAACATAATGTTTTTAGTTATCTCTTTTACTTTTTGAGATTAAACTATAATTACATTACTTTCCCATTTCCTTTCCTCCCTCTAAACTCTCATGTAAACTCCTTGACCTCTTTCAAATTCATGGCTTCATTTTTAATATATATATATATATATATATATATTCCTAAATACAGAAATACAAGCCGCTCAATCTGTATAATCTTACTGTATGTATGTCTTCAGGGCTGACCATTTGGTATTATATGACCAATTGTTGTATTCCTCTCAGGGAAGCCTATCTTTCCACTCTTAGCATCCCTCAACTGGATGTATAACTGGTAAAGATTCCCATTATGTGTGCCTCCTTTTCACCCAACTGATTGTTTCTTCAGTTGTGTAGAAGCCTTTTAGTTTTATGAAGTCACACTTGTCAATTGGCCTGTGTCTAAACTGTGTACTGTCTTCAGCAAGAGGGTCTCTACTTTCCATTTTTGCAATCAAGGACAAAAACAACAACCTATATTGTATTTTTTGTGTATTGGTGGGGGGTAGTCTGTTCTACTATGAGGACCCGAACTTGAAAGTTTTTCCATGCATATTGGAATGTATTAGATGCTCTTTGACTCAGGAGGGAGCATTGTCACCCCAAGTGGTATAACTCCATTTAAAAGTATGAGTGTGTATGTGATGTTAAGTAAGCATACAAGATGATACCTTATGACTTACTTTTTCAAATATCTTTAGTGCTATTTAACCCTCCTTCTCTATCTCTGTTGCCCCCACACCCTTATAAGTTTCTTCCACCCAGTTTTTTTCTGCTTCCTTCTTCATAGTATCTGTATCCTATGAATCCTGGTTTGTCACTGTTACTTGATGTTTTTAGACCAATGATTGGTTTTCCTAAATTTTGTGTTTGAAATTTCTGTTCACTATATTTAACATTAGGGATTCTTTATTTTCTAAGAAAAGGAAGATGATTTATCCAAATCTCCCTAAGGCCCATAACATTTAGATTCAAAATCACAAGGATTTCTTTTATTTATTCTTTCAGAGTTTTGTACATATATACAATGTACTTTAACACACTCAGCATGTCTCCTGCCAATGCCTCATAGTATGTGTGTCATTATAAAATATTTATATATAAGTTAATAGTATATATAAATACTAAACACACACAACGTGTCATATGCGTTGAATATTTATATATATTATATATACATACATATATATATATATATATATATATATATATATATATTCCTATCAGCCTATTCCTCTTAGAGCCATGCTATAATACTAACCTGCCCAAAAGCTTGTAAGCACTGGTACAATAGTAGCATGGCAGTTTTGAGTATAACCAACCACCTCTTGATTGGATATGAAGCTGGCTCAATAGGAGGGATTTCATGCCAGGTACTGCAAACCTGGTCAAAAATCCATGAGTGGAGTGGGTAATACACTCTTGTTGTTATGTTAATAGTGATTTTGTCAAACTTCTATCTAAATATTTATGTTTATATCCATCAATTTATGTTTATCTAAACTTTGGTTTGGGAAGGCTCTTTTTGAGATGGGTAATGGTTAATGCAGAGACTTATAACAGGTCCAAAGTACTAAGTATATGTAACTGTGAGTGTTCAGCTGTGGATGAGTCATCTGAATTAATCTCCTTCATCCAAGGAACGTCAAAGAATAGGCAGAAAGAATGTTCGAGCTGGCCAATGGGAAAGAGAGCTGTGAAATGTCAATTTCTGTACTTGTTGAGTGACACTTTTCCTGGGGAGACACACATACACATGTTTAGCTACTCCAGGGAAGGAGCCCATAATAGACCAAAGTATGGATGCCACAAAGTCTGCCTTGATGAACCAATGAGTTTTACTGGTGATATCTATGGAAGATGAGTGAGGGGTTACTTACTGGAGAAGAAATTCCTCACAGACAGCTGAATCATTAAAGCCCACCCTAGTATGGGTGACAGCTCACAAAAGCTAGAAACTTGGAACATGCTGCAGTGCAACAGGCTGAAGAATGTCCTTTCCAAGTGACTCAGTTGGTCTGAGCCTCTTCCAGGAAACTCTGCTGCTGTCTGCTTCTTCCAGGCAGCTGGACTTATCTGAGAATGCCTCTCCATAGGCGTTGGTTTATAGTCCTCTAGGGAAATACGGGCTGACCTGGTGAATATGGTCAGTTTCAGGGACTTCTGGAAGCTATTTTGAGTTATTTCTTTCTTAACAGAGCTTCTCCACAGGATGGAGTGTTTCACCTCCCCTTGGAACATTCTGTTGTTTCACCTCCTTGTAAACATCCTGTCCTAAATATTGTGTTGTTTTACTTTGTTTTTATACCCTATGTCTTAACAAGTTTCCCGCCAACATGAAAGGCTTTAACCTTGGAGGAAACTGTTGCACAACAGTACTTCATCTTCTGAGAAGTGCCTGTTTCTTCAGTGATTTATTGGTTGGGCTGTTTGATCCCTTGATATCTAGGTTTTATGAGTTCTTCATGTGTTCTGGGTATCAATTCTCCATCACATGAGAAGATATAAAAGTGTTTTTCCTTCTGTATGGCGATTCCTCAGGAAAATGGGAATCAATCTACCACAAGATCCAGCAGTTCCACTCTTAGGCATATATCCAAAAGAAGTACATTCATACAACAAGGACATCTGTTCAACTACATTCATAGCAGCATCATTTGTACTAGCCAGAACCTGGAAACAACCTAGATGCACCTAGATCCTCAACTGAAGGATGGATAGAAAAAATGTGGTACATTTATACAATGGAGTACTTACTACTCTGTGGGGGAAAAGGCAATGGAATCTTGAAATTTGAAGGCAAATGGGTGGAACTAGAAGAAACCATTCTGAGCAAGGTAACCCAGTCACAAAAAGACAGGCATTGCATGTACACCCTCATACATGGATTTTAGACATGGAGTAAGCCCAGGCTGCTGGAGAGGCTGGTAAACAAGGAGGACCCTAAGAGAGAGATACATGGTCCCCTGGAGAAGGGGAAGAACAAGATCTCTGGAGAAAATTGGGAGCATGGGGGAAAGGGGAGGGAACTAGGAGAATGAGAAGGGGAGAAGAGGAGGGGTGAGGAAGACATGATGGGACAGGGAGGTTGAGTTGGGGGAAGAACAGAAGAGAGCAAGATAAGAGATAATATAATAGAGGGAGACATTATAAGTTTAAAGAGAAATCAGGCACTAGGGAAATGTCTGGAGAGCTACAAAGATGACACCAACTAACAATCTAAGCAACAGAGAAGAGGCTACCTTAAATGCCCTCTCCTGATAATGAGATTGATGACTAATTTGTATGCCTTCCTATAGCCCCCATTCAGCAGCTGGTGGAAGTAGAAGCAGACACCCACAGCTAAACACTGAACTGAACTGAAATCCAAATGCAGAGAAGGAGGACTGATGAGCAAAGGGTTCTAGACCCCCTAAATGTGTGTGTCAGTGAGGAGAACTTGGAAATCTATGGGACCTCTTGTAGTGGATCAGTACTTATTGATACCATAGGAATGGACTTTGGGATCCCATCCCACATGGAGGGATACTCCCTGAGCCTAGACAAGGGGGTTGGCCTAGGCCCTATCCCAAAGTATATGACAGACTTAGAAGACCCCTTTTGGAAGGCCTCACCCTTCCTGGGGAGCAGAAAGGGGATGGGTAGGATATTATTTGGGGGCCAGGGGAGGAGGGGAGGGGGACCTGGGATTGACATGTAAAATAATTTTCTTGCTAATAAAAAAAGAAAGAAAAATAAAAAAAGTGTTTTCCTTTTCTGTAGGGTGCCTCTTCACTCAGTTGTTTCCTTTGGTGTGCAGATTTTCAATTTTATGTAATACTGTCAGTTCTAGGCACTGCTTCCTGAATAATTACAGGCCCCTTTCCTCCATGAGTTTTGGCATTTCCAGTCTATGCCTTTGACCCGGTATTCTTCTCCATCACCTAGCCTATTATTGAAAGGTTTGCTCTTTCCATGATGTCCCACATTTCCCCTATGTTCCTTTGGTGATTTTGAAAAGAATTTCAAATTCCTTGTTTATTCTTGTCTGCATCTGTTACTTTAAGTCCTGACACTCTACCTTCTGCTTCATTCACTCTACATGAAGGGCTTTCTCCTTCATTTTCTAGTTGACTTATTGGGATTTTCAATTCTGCTTTCACTTCAGCTTGAGTCCTCTTTAGCAATTCTATTTCCTTATCGAGTTTCATTTTTAAACCCTGGATTGCCTTTATTATTTCCATCAACTTAGTGTTTTCTTGGGCATCACTTCACCATTTATTCCCTTTACAGACCTGTTTCTCCGTGTCTTCTTTAAATTCCTTGAATTACTTGATGAAATGTATGACTGCTCTTTTAAATTGTGTATGCTGGGGTTTTGGAGCAGGGTTTTGATCTTTCACATTTTTAGATTTTTGCATTGAGATCTGGGCATGTGGACTTCTCTTTTTAGTTCTGAGTGTAGGGATAGATCCAGCTAGACCCTAGAGAAGGATGTGAACCGAATTTAAAAACAAAAACCCTTATCAGCTCAAAATGCTTTTTGTTTGTTTGGTTTAGGTTTTTTGTTTTTGTCTTTGTTTTTGTTTTTTGTTTAGTCTTCATGATAGGGTTTCTCTGTAGCTTTGGAGCCTGTCTTGGCTCTTGCTCTGTAGACCAGGCTGCCCTAAAACTCACAGATATCCACCTGTCTCTGCCTCCCAAGTGCTGGGATTAAAGGCATGCACCACCACCACCCAGTTCAACATGTTTTTATAAAAGAGAATTTAATCCAGCTTTTTTTAGAAGGTAAAAGAATTGTTCATAGGCATAAAAAGTTAATTTATGTGTTAAAACAAAATTATTATGAATTAAAAACTATAACACACAATATAAAACATCCTCTTGACTATAGGCTATCATTGAGAATCTTAGCTTTTGGTTCTAAATATAAACAATTATTTTAGGCTATTGTAAAATGTCAGCTGTTTCCATATACAATGGGTAACTCCTAGCTTCTTCAAACTATTTTCAATATACATTGACTTATTTCCCTATTGATGTCCCAAGACTACATTACCCTCATTGCAGTAGCATTATAACAGGTTTTAGTATCTAGTACATTAACTTTTTCATCTTTTTGTTTTCTTTTAAAGCCTGTGGCATTTCTATAAAAGTCAGGGCCATTGTATCAAGAATTGTTCTGAGTTACCAGCTACAAGGCATTATAATGCTTTGCAGTATAAAAGCAGTTGTTAAATTATAACAGTTTTTAACAAATAGAAGTGAATACCCCCATAAGGCCTTTCTTCATACCCTAAGCTTGCTGCAAACTAGAGATGTTTCTTCAGCCTCCAGGCCCTGTGATTTCAGGCATGTGTCACTATGCCTAGCTGAAATACTAGCTTTTGAGTATTGATTTTATACACAGAATAGCATTCTGCTACACTCATAGATCAATGCCTTGCTCAGCCATCATCAGAGAAGTTCCTTCCTGCAGCAGATGGGACAAATACAGATAGATACCCATAGCCAGACATTACACAGAGAGTGGAATGTAGCCTTATATGGAATGTCACCATCAAATTCCTCCCCTCAGAGCCTAGGGACCACCTAGGAAGATGAGACCTACTGTAAGAGCCAGAGAGGATAGAGAAAACCAAGAAAGCAAGGCAACATGATTAAAACTCACATGAACTCAGACTGAAGTAACATACACAGGGCCTGCGTGGGTCTGCACCAAGTCCTCTGCGTACACAATACAGCTTCCAGTTTAGTATTTTTATGGGGTTCCTGAACGTGAAAATCAAGTGGGTCTCTGATCCTTGTGCCTTCTATTGGATTCTCTTACTTCTGTTGGTTTGTCTTGTCCAACTTCAGTGTGATAGTTTTGTTTTTATCTTATTCTTTATTTTGTTGTGTTTTATTTTTATCTGTTAGAAGATTGTTTGTTTTCTAATAGGTGGATTCAGAGGGCTGGGGAGGTGGAGAGGTCCTAGGAGGAGTAGAGGGAGCAGAAAGTGTAGTTAGTAAATATTACATCAGAAAAAAATCTATTTTCATGAAAGGAAAAAAAGAAAAATTTAAAACCTGCTATTTTAATTTCTTATGGTTTGCCATGTGAATATTTTCCACATAAAATAAATCCCATGAACAGAAGATACTAGAAGTTATCTTTATTTCTCATTTTTATGTCTCATTCCTTCCACTTCTTTTGGTGGCCTTACTATATTGATTATTTCATTATGAGCTTGAGAAGAATATTGGCTAGAAAAGATAGAAATCTTATTCCCAGTTTTGAAGAGCATAGTTTTATTACTAAGTATTTGTGACATCTGGTGAGATACTTTTGGTTTTCACATACATATTTTTACTTAGGTTATCACAATTGTATTCTGATATAATTTATTATAGGTATTTGGGTTTTTAATCATTACTGTAGAATTTCGTAATATTCATTCTCTACAACTGGTGAGGTTTCCATGGTTTCGTCATGAGTCTGATTCTATGGTCACTGCTGCTGCTTATTTGTGATTGGTACATGGGATTTCATCTCCATCTTCCTGAATGCTAGATAGCTGCTTTAACCTTGAACTACATCTTATTTTTAACTTTTTATTCCAAGACAGGTACTCGCTAAGTTACCCAGGCTGGCTTTGAATATATTTTATATCCTAGGTTAACTGTGCCTCTGACTCCAGAGTAGCTGGGCTTACAGGCCAATGCTAAAGGGCCTGGGAGCCATCAATACATTTATGTAGCATTTGACTAGCATCCAGACTATGCAAGTGTTAAACATAACAACTGAAAATGTTCCTGAAGAAACTCTATGCTGGTTATGCCAATAACAGCTACAAATATATGTGTTTAATGAGGACCTGTGGTGGTTTGAAAATAAATGCTCCCCAAAGGGAGTGGCACTATTAGGAGTGTGGCTTTGTTGGAGTAGGTATGGCTTTGTAGGAGGAAGTGTGTTGCTGTGGGGATGGGCTTTGAGGTTTCCTTTGCTCAAGCTATGCTCAGTGTGGTAGTTCACTTCCTGTTGCCTGTGAATCAAGATGTAGAACTGTCAGCCCCTCTCCAGCACCATGCCTGCCTGCATGCCACTGTGTTTCTCTCCATGATGATAATGGGATAAACCTCTGAAACTAAGCCTCAATTAAACGTTTTCCTTTATAAAAGTTGCTGTGATCATGGTGTCTCTTCAAAGCAATTTAAACCCTAAGGCAGGGCCATATGTACAAAGTACTTGCAACACAGGGCAAGAAGATGCAGACATTGAAAGAAAAAACCGAAAAGAAATTTAAAAATATTTTATGAGCGCCTCAGAATTAATGAGAGTAGATAAACACTTGTTACATGTGTTGTCTGATTTATTCTCTAAAAACCCTGTTATTTCTACTGAAGAAGGAAGGAAACTAAAACTCACAGTGGTTAAATGGCATGCCAAGTGTCACACAGCTAAGAAGTGCTGATGATGGAATTCTGATTCCAGTCTTTTCAGTTTCTTTTGGAGAAGGCAGCAGGACAGAGGGGGCAAGAAAGTGCAAAGGGCTTAGTTTTGATGAACAACATTTTCTTTAAGTGACACTCTTATATAAATAAATTATGAGACAGGTCTCAGAGTTTTTTTTTCATGGAGAGAGTTATAAAGGTTTGGAATTTTTTTCCTATGTAATACCACATACATTTCTTTAAATAAAAAAATATTGTATGCTTTTGGGTGTGTGTGTAGAGCAAATTATTGAATGCTTGTCTGTTTTGTAGCAAAAACAAATTCTCAACTCCCCTCATTCCTTCCTACATGAGAAGTCTGAATGCTTCCTAAAACAAAGCTCTTCTGTTACACTGTTAACTACTTAACTAATATATTCATATTACTGTTTTACAATGGGCATGCAGACACTATGGTAGGAATGACTGTTATATGGAAACTGGTGCTGTCACCTGAGTTTGGCTTCTTCTGTTAACTGAGTAAATGAATCCCTGGTCATTGTTTTGAATTATCTAATTCAAATTAGAGGTTGTCACAATGTAGGATGAGTTATTCCTTGCTTAGATTGAATAAACAACAAAACACAGAATGTGCTAAGGAATTATCCCACTTGTCTTAGAAAAGTATGTTTTCACTGACCCCCAAGAGAGAAGAGTCTCCCATAATTCTTGCATTTGATCCCAATCAAAACTTTCTAGATATTCCAAAATGATTTAGCAACTCATTAGCACTACATATCTAAATGGTTCTTGGAATTAAAAAAAAAGAAAATACAAGCTTTAGGGCTCTTTCTGACTGAGGTCTCCATCCAGACTCTTAACAGTTAGAACCACATCTTGAAAAGAAACTCTCTCTTAAACACTGACCCAAACCAGAGTCACCAACAAAGACTAAGTATTTATACATATTCTCCAGAAGTGAAGGATTCCATCATGAAACAGAGCTTGAAGCCATCTTAAAGGACTAGGTCTGAAGAGGTGAAGACTTTTGACTGGTCTGCTCTAAAGAGATAAGGGTCCCCTAACTGCATCAGCAATGCTTGCATTCCATGGGGACTTGAAGAATGAACTCTAGGATACTAACTGCCCATGAGAAAGAAATTATGCGGTCATTCATGCTGATCAAGAGGACAATGAATGGGAAAAGAACTGATGATTTAAAAGCTGGGGTAGAGCCAGGCAGTGGAGGGGAATGCCTTTAATCCCATCACTTGGGAGGGAGAGGCAGGTGGGTCCTTGTGAGTTCAAGGCCCGCCTGATCTACAGAGGGAGTTCCAGGACAGGCTCCAAAGCTACACAGAGAAACCTGGTCTCAAAAATCAAAAACAAAACCAGGAAAGCTGGGGTAGATGATTATTGAATCATGTCTTATTTTCCTTTACTCTCCACATCCTCTAAACTAGGTCTGGAGCTTTCAAGCTTTGACTTCTAATTCTAATGTTTTGTCTTCCAAACAAGATCAGATCCTTTTCACATCTTCTTCATTTCCTCTCTTCCTCTCTTTAATCTCATTCTTATCACCTAAGCTCTCAGTCCATAAATACTGAATCTACAAAATCTGTGAGTTTTAATTCCTTTATATGGGGGTTGGAAATGAGGAGGGACAGAGACATGGCTTTAGTGTCTCTAAGTTTCCTACCTGTGGATCGTGACCCTTTTGGGGGCCAAATGACCATTTTACAGGGATTGCCTAAGACGATTCGAAAGTACAGATATTTACATTATGATTCATAACGGTAGCAAAATCATGGTTACAAAGTAGCAACAAAACTAATTTCATGGCTAGGGGTCACTGTCAGATGAGGAATTATACTAAAGGGTCACAGCATTCAGAAGGTTGAGAACCACTGCTCTAACCACTGACTTAGAGGCCAAAATGTTAGGAGATGTTATAATAAAATGCTGAGGCTAGGACCATGCTGACCTAGTGGAATAGAAATCCAACAAGTTGAAACATCATCTTTCAATCCTAAAAAGGCTGAATGTTAAGCATATGGCACTTAGTTGCTTGTGGTATGATTATCTATACCTGGAAACTATCTATTAAAAAGATACGCCTTAATTTATGATGGTATGATAGTTTTCTCAAGTCTCTGGTGTAGAGTGTCCTGAGTTGAATGTGCAAGAGACGTGGCATAAAAAAAAATCAAAGGCAGCACATGACCTGATGTGCCTGGGATTCCTTTGAGGGCTGGAAAACAGAAAAGGAAGTTTTAGCCTAAGTAGATGGCCTGACAAATGGCAGAAAAACAGTAATTTTTCGAAGAACACTGTCAGTACAGACTTTGAGAATAATAAGAACTGAGCCCTGGAGGAAACAAGGACAGAACTGGGGTTAATCATGCAGGAGGGGGTTCCGTGATAAATCGCATCACTATCTACTCAGAAATGAAACTGGCCCTCCAATTAGGATGGAACACTAAGGTCAGTGGAACTGCAGAGGCTGTGGTGTGGGAACTGGAGTGTTCATTATTCATCCTGATCTGAGCCTCAAAACTGTGAGGCCAAGTCTTGAAGAATACCTTCATATTTCTAGGCTATTGTACAGGAGGTATTACACCTCCCACTTGTTGGTCACTGAGTGAGCTGGATGCCCAAAGGCTATCTCAGTTTGATCCAGTTTTCTCTGTTGGCACTTCCTTCTTTTCAAGACAGCTTTAAACTGCTTTTTCTCTTCATCCTTCTCTTTTTCTTCCTGTTCCTCCTCTTATTTGGATTTATTTAATTTATTTTATGTGTACTAGTGGTTTGCTTGCATTTACATATGTGCAAACACCTGTGCCTAGTGCCCATGGAGGTCAGCAAATGTCACATCCCATGGAATTGGAGTACCAGGTGGCCATGAGCCACCATGTGGGTACTGGCAACCAAACCCAGTCCTCTGCAAAAGCAACAAGTGCTCTTAAGTGTTGAGTCTACTCTGCAGTTAGTAGGCTTCTCTATAGAATAGAAAGTTTTTATTGATTTTTTCCAAAATTAAATCCAAGCTATTTGAGCACACATTCAAGGTTGGGACTTTTACAAGAAGTTGCACAAGTTTGGAAGGGGGCATCTCTGTGCCTTAATGGTGGGTGTTTTGTTAAAGGATGGTAGGTGTTGTGTTGGAAGGTGCCAGGCAAGTTGGAGGATGGTAGGTGTTGTGTTAGAGAATAATAGGTGTTGTGTTGGATGATGGTAGGTGCTGTATTGGAGAATATAGGTGTTGTGTTGGATGATGGTAAGTGTTGTGTTAGAGAATGGTGTGTCTTATGTTGGAGTATGGTGGGTGGGTGCTGTACTGAGGTGCATAATGAGCTCTGCATTACCATCCAGAGACAAGAAGCTGAATTTAACCACGTGGAGTCTATGCTACAATTCCTTGGGCTTCTTCACATAGATTGTTTGTCCTGTTAGTCTACAGCCAGTTAGTCTACTGCATTTAGGGGATATAAACACAGCAGAGATTGTTTCCATCCCTTGAAATAGTAGGAGGGCTTTAGCTACTTTCTCAGAATTCTACGACTTTTTTCAAAAAGCTCTTTGTGCACATCTGTGTGCACAAGCACATTATGTGTGTTTGCTTCTCTCAAAACTAGCTGATTGGTATCTTGAATAAGTCTCATGGGATGACTGAATACAGCCTGCTTCTTTCCTCCACATCCTCTCTCCCTTCATCATCTTTCTTTCTTCCTCTTCCCCTTCTTGTCTGTCTGTCTGTCTGTCTGTCTGTCTGTCTGTCTGTCTGTCTGCCTATCTTTGTCTCTGTCTCTGTCTCTCTCTCATGAAAGCACAGTATTTCTTTAAAATTTACCCTAGAGGTATTTTTCTGCTGCCACTTTTAAACTTTACCTATTCTATTTTTTGGCCTTGCTCTTGGGTATTGGTCCTTGGCCAATGTTGAGAAATGGGCAGCACGGGTGACTTGTCCAACTACACTTGCCTTCTTGATTTCAGTCCACTTTCTCAGACTTGTCTTTTAGATGTCAGCCAGCTTTCTCTGACTGGTCTTCGTGTTTATTCTCCCTCCCACCGCTGACTTCTGGCAGACTCTTCCTTTTGAGTTGCTGGTGTTTTGTGGTCAGTAAATCAATATAATTTTAGCGACAGCAGAAAGGGGGGAAAGTTGTGCAATTTTTTTATTATTCTTAATCTCTCCCCCAAGAGAAATAAATCTGGAAAAGGAATAGGGAGGTTCAATTGGAATGGCCATGGAGAATGCTGTTTCTGAGAAGACAGGATTATAGCAACAGCTGTGCAGGACAGGAGGAGCTTGCCTTGGAGCACCCTATGAACTCCTGGCAGCTCCTTGCTTATAGCTCCCCTCATTCCCTGCCCACCCACACCCACACTACTTCTGGTGGTTTTATAAAGTAGAAGCAACGCATATACAAGGTCTGGGACCATGATTTTCACATTCCCTCACAGGATAGCTCATCCACCTAGACCCAGACAACCTGGAAAGATTGCTGGCTTCATGTTGTATCTGGGTGGATGAGAGTTATACATAAGACTTCTTTGTTGATTCACTAATTCTAATGTCAAATGAGCCAGGACACACACTCCAGCTCAGATAAAAATCTTGCCAAAGCTTCCTTTGGACCAACACCTCTTTCAGAACAACATCATCTTGTGATTTTGTCCCTTGCTTATAAGTAGGTGTCATGCACAATTGCACCAAATGTAAAGTCAGCAGTACTTCCTAACTCCAATTCAGGAGCTGTTCCAAGTGCTTTAAATAAAGCTCAATGTGCTAAATTCCTAATAACCTCAAGAAGTACTCTTTTTTTTTTTTTGCTTCATCAGGAAGGTGAAAAACAGGCCAAGAAAGGGTCAGCCTCCCTATCTTAACACTGAATAGTGGTAGAGCTGGGATTCTGACTGAAATTGTTGGGCTTTAGAGTCTATGCTTTTGTCTTCCTATACTCACCACTGTGTAACAGAAAGTAGTAAATAAATTTGCACATAATAAAAGCCTGAGTCATTGTATGTAAGTGGGGAGTGTTCAAAGTAGAATCACAGCAAATATTATAATATAATCTGGGACTGTGTGTTGTATGTTTCCACCTCTATCAGAAATGAACACAGGATGTTGGATAGTTAAGAGGTCTTAATCAGGGAATCAAAGCCTGATTTCACTCTATCTCTGGGGCTCCATCTATTCTGCCAGCTGTCATTCCCACAGTCCTTTCTTAGGAGGACCACCTGGAACCTCCACATCCCTTGCTCTTCCTATGGCAGAACATTTACTGTGTAGGGCTCACCAAGTTAACTGGCCAAAGACCTCATGGCAATGGACCTCACCTAACAAAGGATTAATGAAGACAGAGGTCTATAGTTCCCATGGAACCCATGGTGGTATCCACTAGCCCTCCTGTGGTCTTATCTAAGCCTCTCTCAAAGGATGATACAAACAAAAAGTGAAAAAGGCTCAGTTCTGTACCTGCATCACTTCTCTTTGGTTGGAAAGAGTGAAAGGAGTGAAGCTCAGAGCCAGTTCTTCAGCTTCCACCATCACTTTCCAGTGAGACAAAAATCTCAAAGGCTCTTCAAGTGAACTCCAGCTTTGTGGGAGTCTCCCAAATACACTGACATAGCTGTCCACTGCAGGTGACTGCTTTTGCTCCAGACTTTAATTAAAAGTTATCATTTTTTAACATAATGACTCATTTGGGGGTCTTTGGCAGATACCATGGAGAGGTTTTTGGCTTACAAATAAAGGCACAAGAGTTTTAGTTTTTGAATAGTAAGTTATCATGTCCTCTGATTTTTGCCCAGTCACATTACTTGACTATTCCCATGTTAGCTATGAAACTAAAACCTATCCTGTGAACCTCACGTGGCTTTGGTGATGACAGGAGCCAAAGCACTTGGTTGACCTTTTAAAAACATCCCTTTACACAAAAGCTATGTTCACATTGGCTTCAGTAAAATGCTTTGGTTTTTCCTTTACCCTCTTCTCCTTAGGGACCAACAATCTTGCTGAAAAAAGAAAAAAAGTAACTGTGGGAGATTTTATGAGTTTTTTAAATCTGCACACAAGACTCCAGTCTGAATCTTGGTTTGCAGAAGAGTTCTTGCAAGAGGTCTCTCCGCAGACAGCACTTTATGACTTGATGGGCTGATGTGGGGGAGAAGCCTGTGGTGGCTTGTCCATCCATGCACTTACATTTTTGTTCTTCCTGTTGATTTTAGGGAAGTCAGATTACAGCTCAAGTTGGTTTCTGTTGTTGTTTCAATCTTAGCTCTCTTCTGCACAATCATATGTATATAGTAATTAAAGGAATAAATTGATATTTATTTCAAATAAATCATAGGACACTGGAAATCCCATTAACCAAAAGAAAAATCATCATTGAAATCTACCAACCAGAGTTGTTATGATATTGGTGGCCGTCCTCTCCTTTTGTAGGTAACACTCAGTGGAATAAAGTGTGTCTGTTCTTTATAAATAAGAAAACCATACCTATGTCCATATGTCCTATACTGCAGTCATTTTCTTCTCACCTACAAATACACTGCCTGTTACATATTGAACATTTTCCAACCTAGGAGTCTTTAAGAGGATAGTCCATCAGCAAACTACAGTGCACTTTTACAATAGATTTGCACTCAGCAATAAAAAATGAATAAGCCATAGAAACACATAGTGATATGGACACATATCAAAACATAGTTCTTAGAGAAAAAAGGATTTACACAGAAAAGTTCCATATTGAATTGATCCATTTATATGCAGTTATAGAACAGATAGCATTTGTATATGCCGGGAAAAAGACATTGGGACAGTGATTGTGTGGCCAGATGGAACAGGGGAGGAGGTTGGAGCACAGGAACTTTATAGATGTCTTTGATATTCTATATCTTGATAAGGGTTTGTCAATACCTCTCTAAGAATTCTGTTTAAATTTGTGCATTTTGGGCCTGGGGAGATGGCTCAGTGCTTAAGAGAATGCATTGCTCTGTAGAGTACCAAAGTTGGGTTCTCAGCATGCACAGCTGGTGGCTCACAACTGTCTGTAACTCAAGCTCTGGAGGAACAAATGCTTTCTTCTGGCCTCCTTGGGTACCTGCATATGTTTGTACATAACCTCCCACAGACACAAAAACATACAGAAATTTGTTTTTTTTCAAATTGTGTATCTCATGCATATAAAATTTATGTGTAAAAGAACAACAAATATTGAAAATGTTTGAGGGAAGTGAACTCATGTCTCTCTTATATTTAAAAACAATAAAAATGCATTATTTGGGAGCAGGAGGAGAGGATGGAGAGGCAACTATGGCTGATATGTAAAATGAACAAAAATTTTTCAATAAAAAATAGACTGATGAACACAGAACTAGACAGATAAATATGTACTATAACAACTATAGTGAAAATTAATTATAGAATCTAATTGTATTTCTAAGAATGTTCTCTACAAGCTTACAAAGTTTGGGTTTCATTCCTGTATTTTTGCTGATCATAGTTCATCTTTAGATTGTCTCCTTTAAATCTTCAGAAACAAACAGAAAAAACTGCAAAGAGAAAGACATGTTTTCATGTCTACTCCTGAGCCCCAGTGCTACTTGCCTCAGAGGTCAAAGTAATGTTTACAGCTTATTTTCATTATTTGAAGTGGTATCCATCCTTCATGGAAGATCCTCTGATTGAAAGTAAAGGAACAAAAAGTAGTTAATGTAGTATGATTTTTCGATGAACATCCCATGAATTCATAAGATACTAAATTACAAGAGGAATTAATTCCCTCTATTATATCTATGTAGTTATCTAAATAGATATGTTATTATATCACTGTAGTTTAAATATCATAATTTAGAAGTTATAGAAGATATTACCTTTGTGTTGATAGAGAGCTACATTTTAGGTTTACAGAGAAATCAGGCACTAGGGAAATATCTGGAGATCTACAAAGATGACATCAACTAACAATCTAAGCAACAGAGGAGAGGCTACTTTAAATTCCCTCCCCTGATAATGAGATTGATGACTGTCTTATATACCATCTATAGCCTTCATCCAGCAGCTGGTGGAAGTCGAAGCAGACACCCACAATTAATCACTGCACTGAACTGGAATCCAGTTGCAGAGAACGGGTGAAGAGCAAAGGGGTCCAGATCAGGCTGGTAAAACCCACAGAAACAGCTGACCTAAACATTGCAGACCTCTTGGTCCCCAGACTGATAGCTGGGAAACCAGCATGGGACTGATCCAGACCCCAGGAACATGGGTGTCAGTGAGGAGACCTCGAAAATCTATGGAACCTCATGTAGTAGTTCAGTACTTATCCCTAGCATAGGTGTGGACTTTGGGAGCCCATTCCACATAGAGGGATACTCCCTGAGCCAAGACACACTGGGGTGGGCCTAGGCCCTATCCCACAGGGTATGATAGACTCTGATGACCCCCTATGGAAGGTCTCACCCTCCCTGGGGAGAAGAAAGGATACGTGATAGGTAGGGTTTTAGTTAGAGGGGAGAGTGGTAGGAGAAGAGAGGAGGGAGAGGGAACTGGGATCGACATGTAAAACAATCTTGTTTCTAATTCAAATAAAAAATTCTGTAAAAAAAATAAGAAAAACAAAAAACCTAAGAAATGCCAAATTAGGCTATTAGTATTTAAATGGTTAAGAATTTAGAGAATCTAGGTTGAAATTTAATGTTTCAAAGAGCAACACAAAAACCAAGGAAGCATACAAGCCAGTTCATGAGCCCAGATGGTAATTTCCCTTTCTTAATAGCAGCACATGGCCCTTCCCTGCACTTTTCAGAAAACCTTTGTAGCCATGTATTTTGATGTCTGTCTAAACAAAGTAACACTTCATCATTGTGTTATATAAGGGCCTGAGATTCAAACTGAAAATCATCTCTCCCGGGTGTTGATTTGACTCCAAAATACTTTAGAAAAAAAAAACACAGAAAATATGGGTGCATATTTACTTATTCCTCATGGAGATTTATTGCTAAAAAGTGATAGATGTGGTTTACAGTTTCAGAAAATGGCATGGAGGGCCAAACAATTTCTCAGCATTACTCTGGTATCAACTTCCAAAAGAGTGAATTTAATCTACGCTTAGGTCCCACTCTATTGTTTATAGAAGTTAATACTATTGACTCTTGGGACTTCATTTTCCTCTCTGATTTACTTCAGAATATGCTTTCTGCTCTCCCACCTATCTCACTCTCCCTGTGATTTCTTGATTATCTTAGTGCATTATCACTAATCCCCAAAGTAGTTATCATTCAAATATCAACAGACATTTAATGCTCTGTTTTGATCTTGGCAAATTCTGGCTTACAGTCCTACTCATAGCTTTAGCTATGTGTTTCTGTTTTGTTCATATACATAAATAGTTCCTTTTTTTCCTACTTGGTTATGTTCTTTTGAAATGTGTTATACAAAGCCAATGTGAAGTGAAAGACTTTTCAAATAATTTTATAAACCCAAGCAATTTTGAAATGAAAACATTAAGTCAGTCAGTATCAAAGAAGAATGAAACAAACAAATGAAATTGATCTTAATTTTCAATATAAACAAAGACAAATGCCTAAGATGACTAGCAGAAAAAATTATTGCATGAGATACTATATTAAAGTATCAAAATAAGTTCTACCTTATTTATATCTAATGTTACTTTCATATATTGCTAGATTTGGTCAATATATCTTCATTTGGCATATTAAAAAGGAAAATTCATTTAAATCTAATAACTGATGAGCAATGTAATTAAGATCCAACAGTTATTAAATATGGAGACTCTGATCAAACTTTGAGTGGGAGAAAAATAGAAATATAAAAGAGACTTTAGTAAAAATCAACTATCGTCGTGAGTAAAAAGCTTAAATTAAAACAGATATCAATTATTTCATTATTTATTATTATATTACTTATTACTATATTTTTGGTTCAGGTGAATAGGTGTTGCTAAAATTGCTTCTCAGGGGTTAAATATAAACTGTCTGCCCTCATCCCAAGGTTCCAATGACAAACCAAGTCACAAATATGCCAAAGTTCACTCTGGGAAACCAATGGGTTTGTTGGATTTCTTTACAGAGCATAAGTTAGAGGTGACTTATAAGGCTGTGGGTATTCCTCTCCCAAACAGCCAACCTAGAAAGCCTTACCCAGCAGGGATGAAGGCTTCACTATATCCTCATAGATGGAGCTCTCACACTAATCATCCTGCCCCTGTATACTATAGACTCTCCCACAGGCCACATGCAGTCAATACATATCTTAGTGGAAAGGGGCTCAAGGATAGCAATGGAAACTATAAAAAGAACACCAGAAGGATTTTTGGTTCTCAGTCTAATAGGACTAAATGAAAATGTAGTGGAATAAGCAAAGATGGCATCAGAATAGCTAGGGAATGATTCCTCACTCAGTAGAACAGGACACAGAGCCCACAGACACCAGTATACATGATAACTTAAAAGTTTTACTAAACCTGTAACCATTTGAAATGAAAAGAAAAACAATATGTTCATGGCCAATCACAACTAGTCTGAGTGAAAACAAAGACAAAACAAAACCAGACCTCATTATTAAATCATTTAAAGAAATCATTTAGATATGGTACAAACTAAAAGTGCTAATTACCAAAGATAATTATAAGTTGTCTAAATGATCATATGTATAATCTGAAGCAGAATTTCTTCACCAAGACTAACACATGAGAGTCAATTAAACATAGATAGATTTGAGTTTCTAAGATGAAACTCCTACAAAGAAGTATCAACAGTAAGTAGAAAAATTATCATGTGCTAGTGATGATAATTAACTAGGGATGTGTACAGCAAAAGTGAGCTCTAACGAGTGGATACAAAAGACAGAAGATGCCAAGAAATGCTTTCTAGAAGATATGATTGAGTAATTTTATTTGCATATGTGTGTTTTTTTCTGATTTTCTTTAATTATTATTATTACAAGAATACGTGCATATAAATAGGTAACATGCTGGGTCTATTTAGTGCTGCTTGCATGTATACATTCCTAGGGCTGACATTTAGGGGACTCATCCCTGGGAAACTTTTTCTTCCTCTGATTATTGTCATTAATTGCCTGCACCTCTTCATCTAGGAGTAGGGCCTTTTGAGATTTCCTCCGTCCATGCTGGCATGTCTACTAGAGTTGACATTGTTCTGGCATTATTTGGGTTACATTGTCTCATAACATACATTCTGGGCCTCTGGCTCTTAAAATTGTCTTCCGCTCTACACTGTTGTTCCTTTATGTTCCTTGAGTCTTAGTCATAGGAGTTGTCTATAGATATATCAGTTGGGCTTATGTATCCCACAGAAACAGAGGAGCCCTTCCAAATTCCACTGCAAAGCCAGTATTACTCTAATACAAAAAAGGTAAAAACACAACAGCAACAAAAAGAACTACAGTCCAATATCCCTTATGAACACAGATATAAAAATCAATAACTTATTTTCAAACAAAAAATGGGTATATATCAAAAAGCTCATCCACCATGATCTACTCAGCTTTATTCCAGAAATGTGGTGATGGTTCAATACATGTAAGTCAATAAATACAATAATCATGTAAATAGACTTCAAGAAAAAATCACATTGTCATTTTAATGGAACCAGAATAGGCCTGTGACAAAATCCAATGTGCCTTCATTATAAAAATCCTAACTAAAGTAGGACTGGAGGCAACATACTCAACATAATAAAGGCTATATATGACAAATGCATAGCCAACATTATCCAAAATGGAGAAAAATCCCAAATGGAGAAAAAATCCATTAAAATCAGGAATAAAACAAGGATGTCCCCATCCTAGCTAGAGAAATAGGACAAGAGGAGAAAATTAAAAGGATGATAATTGAAAAAAAGGTCAATTTGCCTTTTTTTCAGATGACATGATATATAAAAGCAATCCCAAAAATTCTACTAGAAAACTTCTAGAAATGATCAGCGTTTTCATCAGAGCAGTAGGCTACAACATGAGCTTACAAGATCAATAAGCTTTCTGTATAGCAATGGCAAAGGACTAATAAGAAGATCATGGAAACACTCCCATTCAGAAGAGCCTTTTCAAAAAAATCTACAAATAAACCTAATCAGGGAGGTGAAAGACCTCTACAATGAAAACTTTAAATCTCTGAAGGAAAAGATGGAGGAAGATGCTGAAAATGGAAAGATCTCAGATGACCACAGTTGGATAAAATTTCAATTGTGTAAATGATCATCCAGCAAAATAAATTTACAGATTCGGTGTACTCACATTGAAAATCTCCATGGCATTCTTCACAAAAATAGGAAAAATCCTAAAATTCATTTGGAACCACAACAGAGTTCAGAGACCCAAAGCAACACTGAGCAAAAGGAACAATGCTGGAGTGAATACCATACCAGATTTCAAAGTATAGTACAGGAACATAGTACTATAAACAATATGTTATTGGTGCAAAAATAGACATGTAGGTCAATGGAAGGAAGCACGAGACTCAAACATAAGTGCATGTAACTATAACAACTTGATATTTGACAAGGATGCAGACATCACTCACTAGAGACAAAATGAGGTTTGAATAAAAGACTTCTAGGAGATAAAGAAATTCTATAGTAATAAAAGTTTCAGTAAAGCAAAAAAGGCACATAACAGCAATGTATAACAATATGTGAAACAAAAAGTGACAGACTTTGAAAAGCAGATTATTTCTATAATGTGATAAGAAATGTTCATTTATCTGTTAATAAAACTCCCAGACAGAATATATATAAGGAAACAAGAAAAAGAAACTAACTAAATCAACTGCACATGTTTGTGTACATACACACACACAAATACCTATACATGTACTTAGGAGCTACTCTACCGAATAATAAGAAAATGAAGATGTTTTTCATTTACCTTTGAAAAATTCTCTAGGGTGGGACCACATGTAGAACACAAATTAAATGAAATGGACTTTGAATAACAACCCACAAAGCATGTCCTCTGGTTACAACTATATGGAGTTGGAAAGCAATCATAGGCTGGTGAGACGGCTCAGCAAGTAGAGGTGCTTGACATTAAGCATGATGATCTGAGTTCAATCCCTGGTCCTATATGGTAGAGAGGAAGCCAATTATGGGGGGTTGTTATACAACAGCCATATATGTATGACTGTGGAATAATGTGCACAGTCCACATTATGTGCACACAAATGCAAAACAAGAAAACAGAATCAGAATAAATACCATGGCCACTTTGATTTACAGTTCCATAGGGATACAGTTCATCCCAGTGGGATACATATAGCACAATAGGAAGCTGGCAGGTGACCCTGTGTTCCCACTTAGGAAGCAGAACGTGAACAAGAAGTAAGGCCAGGTTATAAGATCTCAAGGTCAGCCCCTGTTCACCCACCTCCTCCAGCAAAAGTTTACTTCCTAAAGGTACCACAACTTTCTCAAATGTACCACCATCTGGGAACTAAGTAAACACATGAGCCTATGGGTTGTAGTTCATAGTTAGCCTGCCCACAACAGTACACTAACAACAATAATCTCAACAAAAGTAAAGAAAACAATTTCTACCAAAACAACATGAAAAAAATCATAAAATATTAGTGAATTTAGTAAACTAAGAATGTGAAGACATTGCTGAAAGAATTTAAAGGAAAGAATGATATAAAATGTTCATTCATCCGAAGCCTTAGTGCTAGGATGCCAATAAAGATTCCATATAAAGAACCAACAAATTGCTATCAAAGACCCAGTGGTGGCATTTTGCAGAAATAAATAATTACTTCTAAAATTCAAATGGAATCTTAAGACACCACAATTAGACAAAACAACCTTGAAAATTAAAATCTGAGACATGCATAGTTAATGCTTCAGTAACCAAACTACATGCTCCAGGAGTAAAGGTAGTCATGAAGCAGGGGCATACCAAAGTGGACAATGAGGAAAGATCTTAGACAGAGTGCAGGGCAGGGGTGTTATGAAGGATCAAAATACCATCTAGTGGCCAAAGGGCAGTCTTTTCAAAAATGATGCTGGGAAAACTGGACACCCATACACAAAACAACCAAGCGGAATATCCTCTAACTAACATGATTTTTTTTAAAAAAAAAATGAACTGAAAATAAATCAAGGGCCTAAACTTGAAATCTGCAACTTTTATGTCCATAAATAAAAACATAAAACTTTATAACATTGGAATTACTGGGTATGGTAACAAAATATACTGAAAATAAAAGAAAAATATACATTCTCCTTTATAATAAAATCTCTTTGCATCAAAATGCACTGCCAAAAAAAAAGAAAAGAAAACATGAAGAAGGAGATGGAAAATTGGTTCTTATGCCCAGGAGAGTATGCATTCATAGAAAGAAGCCCTGTGCCTTGTTGGAATCAATACAACTAAGGAAAAGAGCATGATAATTCTTCAGAAATCTAAAAGCAAAATGATTCCATCATGTCAATTCCAAAATAAGTGAACATATGGTCTTTATGATAGATAGGTACAGCTGTGATGATAGCAGCATTATTAGCCATAGCTGAAGAATGGGTGCATCCAAGTATCCATCAACAGTGGATTAGCAAAATTATACACACACACACATATATGTAATTATATAAATATATATACTTAAAAATATGTGTACATATATTCATCATTTTAAAGGAAGGGAATTCTGACATTTGCTATAGTATAGATGAACCTTGGGGACATTTTTAAATATAATTATATTTTAAAAATTGTATACAAAAATTTTAGATATCTCTAACAGCATTTTTAAACAAAGTATGTCGTAGTTCATTCTTTCTATCCTAATTTCTCCACCCTGTCTTCTCTACTTTTTCTTTTAGGTGTCCGGACACACACACACACACACACACACACACACACACACACACTGCACAGGCACTTGTGAATGTACTGTGAACCTATTCTTATCCTCTTTGTTTCCTTTAAAGTTTTTATAAGTTTTTTCCACATTTCTTAATCAAATGGTCACAAAAGAACATACTTTCTACTGTGACTTTCGTAGAGGCGAAAGCAAAGTAGAATAGTGGTATAGGTTGCTGAAGAGGTGAGTAATGGACAGTGATTGTTCATGAGAGATAGAGCTCCAATTTGGAAGATGAAAACAGTGTGGAGAATGAATACTGATGCTGTTTTCCCTAAAATAAGAATATGCTTAAACATCCATCCACGCACTTGGAAATGGTTAAGATGGCCAAATTTATGTGTACTTTATCCCAAATCAAAATCTTCCAGGGAATGTGTATTTTCAATTACCAAGTAAAATTTGGCTATATCCTCCCTCAGAATAACATGGCCATTTAATCTCAGATTGCCCCTGCACTAAATGAAATAGTTCTTAGCCACTCTGACTTTAATTTAAGTATAAAAACTCTGCAAAATGGGGCTATTTACAAAATTGAACTATGACAGAGATGTATGTAATACTTGCCTGGAGAAAGAAGAACAGCATTTCAGCAACCAATGTGTGTGTGTTAGCTTATATTATGTGTTTGCAGAGAATGTGTTTTTAGCTGTCATCTTTTACTGTGAGAATATTAATAGCCAGCCTTGTTTCCTTTCATGGGAATTCATTTCAGCTTCCAGAGACAAATTGAAATGCTAACTTTCTCCCAGAATGAATGAGCATAAACCTTGAGGGTTTGGGGTCCTTCCATAAGCCCGATTTTATGATGCCTGAAAGCAAGCTACTCCTTGAGACTTCTTATGGGTTACCCTGAGTCTTCAAATTACTTCCCCAAATAAATATGCTGGTTACTGTTCTTTGATTAAAGGGTTAAAAAGACATTCACAGGACATGGTTGACCTGAGTTTGTTATTAATGGCTGATCACATGGTTTTGGCAGGCCGAGTGGTAACACTGGCTTCCAGAAGAGAGGATGTTTTGGAAAATGATAATGTGTGTGACTATCTGTGCCAGTCCATCCTGTGTTGGCAGAGACTCCATTCTAGTGTCTGTTTCCTTTGGTTTGGTTTAACCTATTTTTCAATATTGTGAGTTCACATTCTTTCCAAGACTCTGGAAAGGGTCTTTCATTTTTTGCTTAGCATCAGATGAGATTTTACTGCAAAACCTCAAACCATATTAAATTTGATCACTCTGAAACATGCCATTGCCTTGGAGTTCCAGAGAGCTGCTTAAATGTTGCCTCTTTGTCCAAAATTTTCCTTAAAGGAAGTAGACAACCTTTTGGCCTCCAAATTACCAGTCTTTGTGGCCTTTGTGAGGTGGTTGCTTTTTAGACTCCCTTTCATCAATTCTAAGATTTTTGTTAGTAAGAGGAATCAACTCTGGTTACAAAGTCTCCAGCCATCACCAGAATCAAATCTGAGACTAAGGAGAGAAAATGTGAGAATATATTCCTTTCTTGTAGCCAAGACTCATTTGGAGAAGTATGTATGAGACCTGTACCACACTGATTTTCAATCACCAACTTATGTTACGCTGTACATCAGCATAACAGAGTTGACAGAAAGAGACTAAACCTAGGTAAAAGGCCCATCACATGACACTCATTATATGATTCCAGAAATCATTCCTTTCTCACCAGCACTCTTTCATTATGTTTAGGAGGCTGTGATGGTGGCAGTATCTCCATCCTCATCATCTTGAGAGAAAATGAGCTGAGCATTGTGCAAGCACCTTTATTGTTACATTCAAAAGAAGCAATAGGCACAATAGACTTAAGTGGTACTACAAATTATGGCTAGTTTATTGTTTCCTCCCCCCTTTCCCCCATGGATAGTTTCTTTAATTTTTTGGAACCTTCATCTCTCACCAATGGCAATTTAAAAGATTTTTTTTTTGGATCCCTTGGAGCTGGAATTACAGATGGTTATGAGCTTCCCAATCTAGGTGCTAGGAATCGAACCAAAGTCTTTTGTGAGAACAGCAAGAGCTCTTAACCTCGGAGCCATCTTTTCAGACTCTGCCTTTTCTTGAAACAGAGTCTCATCATCTTGGAGCTCCTTCATTAGGCTAGGATGGCTGGCCAGCCACACACCCGTTCTCCTCCCCCCTCCCTTCCCCCCCCCCCGACCCCGCCCCGGGATCTGCCTGTCTGTCTTCCCGAACACCGAGGTTATAGTTATTAGCCAGCTACCACACACAGCTTTTCATGTAGGTTCTAGGGGCCAAATTTGGGCACTCATGTTTGTTAAACACTACCAATAAAGGCATTGTCTTAGCCCAGCATTTTTTTCCACCATGAAGCCTAAATATATGTGTCTGAGATTGTCGGTTCCGAAGCAATTTTTTTTATTTTTACAAAATTATAATTTCACATGTCAATACCTTCTCCCTCTCACCCCCTCTCTTCCAACCCCCTGCCTGTCCAGTCCCCCTTCTCCTCCGCTCCCCATAGAGGGTAGGCCCTCCATGGGGGCTCCCCAAATTCCACAACATCATCCTGGGCGGGGCCTAGGCCCTCCCCCATGTGTCCAGGCCAAGAGTGCATCCCTTCACATGGGATGGGCTCTCAAAGTCCCTTATTACACCAGGGAAAAATACTGATCCACTACCAGAAGCCCCATAGGGTGCCGAGGCCACCTCGTTGACATCCACTTTCAGGGGTCTGGATCAGTCCCGTGATGGCTTCCAGACAGCAGACTGGGGGCCATGTGCTTCCACTTGTCCAGGTCAGCTGTTTTTGTGGGATTCACCAGCCTGGTCCTGACTCCCTTGATCTTCATTCTCCCTCTCTGCAACTGGGTTCCAGAGTTCAGTTCAGTGTATATCTGTGGGTGTCTACCTCTGCTTCCATCAGCCACTGGCTAAGGGCTCTAGGATGGCATAAAAAGTAGTCATCAGTCTCATTATAGGGGAAGGGTATTTAGGGTAGCCTCTCCACCATTACCTAGATTGTCAGTTGGTGTCATCCTTGTAGATCTCTGGAAATCTCCCTTGTGCCAGATCTCTCCTCAGACCTATAAAGGCTGCCTCTGTTATGGTATCTCTCATCCTGCTCTCCTCTATTCTTCCCCCAACTCAATCTTTCTGCTTCTCCATTTCTTCCTCTCCCCTGTCTTCTCCTCCTCACATTCTGCCAGCTACTTCACCCCTACCCTCATGCTCCGAATTAGCTTAGGTGATCCCGGCCCTTCCCATTCTCCGGGGACCATGCATTTTTCTCTTAGAGTCCTAGTTTCCTAGTTCCTTTGGTGAAGAGGATTATAGGCTGGTAATCCTTTGTTCTGTGTCTAAAATTCATATATGAGTGAGTACATACCATGTTTGTCTTTTTGTGACTGGGTTACCTCACTCAGGATGGTTTCTTCTATTTACCTTCAAATTTCAAGATTCTGTTGCTTTTTTCTGCTGAGTAGTACTCCATTGTATAAATGTACCACATTTTCTCTATCAATTTTTCAGTTGAGGGGCATCTTGGTTGCTTCCAGGTTCTGGCTATTACAATCAATGCTGCTAAGAACATGGTTGAACATATGTCCTTTTTGTAGGAATGTGCATTATTTGGGTAAAAGATTTTTGAATGATGAATATAAATGTATTGTGGATGTGAGATGTTTCAGCCTTTAGTCAGATATTTATACATGTGTATGATTTTTTCCTAATGAATCAATGGAGGAAGACCCCATGATGCCATTGGAACAGGGCCATGGTGCCTTGTCATTTGCAAGAGGACCTATGTTCCCTGTTGCCTGTGGTACTTTCCATCTTCTGAACTCTTTTGCTCATCTTTGGCTTTGTTCTTCATAATCCTGTGATTATAGTGAATATTAATACAGAAGGACAGACAAGCCATATATGCACCCCTTAAATGAAAAGCAAAATTGTATGCCCCTTCTGTGCAGCTATACCTTACACTTGTTATGCCGTGTTATCACTTCTTCAAGCATCTTAATCTTTGTGTTTCTCTGGAGCAGTATACAGACTAAAACTGCAACAGGTAGCAGTTAAGTTTCCTATTATGATTTTATATTTATAATGAGTTTAATGAGATTAAAGTATAAACTTAAAATAGTAAAATTGCAAATAAACCTGAGGGATGTGTTTTGAGTTATAAAAGATAATGTGTGCTGGGCGTTGGTGACACACGCCTTTAATCCCAGCACTCGGGAGGCAGAGGCAGGCGGATCTCTGTGAGTTCAAGACCAGCCTGGTCTACAAGATTTCAGGACAGCCTCCAAAGCCACAGAGAAACCCTGTCTTGAAAAACCAAAAAAAAAAAAAAAAAAAAAAAGATAATGTGTATGGATTAGAAGCATAGGGTCAGATATTCTTACATTAGCAAAGGTGTTAACTTATGGTAATGAAGAGAATTGGGGAAAGCCTCACAGCAATTGTCTACTGTTCTTATCTGGATTTTAAAAATTGCATTAGTCCATATCCTTCGTTTCTATTTCCTATTCACTCAATTTCTCTCTGCCCAGTGAATCATTACTTAGGACCTGTGAGCAATACTTTGAGTGTAACTACTGGCACATTGTTTAGTTCATTTTCTCTTGATATAACAAACACTTGAAGATGAATATTCTATATAAATAAAAGTGATTTGTTTGAGCATAAGTTTTTTGAAAAAAAAAAAACACAGAAATCATGGGCTTGGTGTCAGTATCCAATCTGCTCTATAAAGACATCCCACTGTCCCATACATGAAAGGATGAGCAAAAGGGGTAGGTGAGCATAAGGGGTGGTTCACACAAGCAAGAGAGCAGAAAGGGAGAGACTTCCTCCTTAAAAACATTCTTATCAGATTTAATTTCCTCTTCCAGTCTCATTCAAAAGACATTAATTTTCTTTAAAACTCTGCCATTCTTCAATAGCATTACATTAGTGTCCAAGTCACAATAAGAGTTCTGGTGGGGCACAGCTGTAGCAGATTAAAGCAAATATTATAACATTCAAATATTATGAGATAGATAAAAATATTAAGTGTGTTACCAAAAATTTCAGGTGGTCCTGCCTCAAAGTAATGTGCCAGACTTCGTTGACTCCCCATGGGAAGCCTTACCTTCTCTGAGGAGTGGATGGGGGCGGGGTAGGGGGAAGGTAGGGGTAGCAGGAGGAGGGGAAGGAGGAGGAACTGGGATTAGTATGGAAAATGAGAAAAGATTGTTTTAAAATAAAAAATGATTAAAAAATAATTTTAAAATGAGATTGTTCAAGCTACTTGAATTTAGGCTTATAAAGTGTAAATATAAATGCCTAGACTTGGCAATACACACGGCTGTAACAACAGACACAGAGTCTTTTACTATCCACATGGCAGTTCACCATATCTCCTGATGACAAGCTCACAAATTTACTTGCCCCCCCCCCCCCCCCCCCCCCCCCCCCCCCCCCCGGTTCACAAGTGGCTTATGCCGTCATTGCACCTTTGTCATCCCTACAACCTCATCAACACTTTTTGGGTTTCTCTTTTCCCTGACTATAGCCATCTTAGCTAACATGAAGTGGTACTTCATGGCATTTTGATTTGCATTTTTTATTCATTGATAATGTTGAACACCTTGTCATTTCCTTTGTAATTTGCATACCTTCTTTAGAGAAGTATCCACTCAACTACTTTATTTATTTCTTTATTTAGATTGTGCTATGGTCTGAAGATTGTTTTAGGAACCTGGTTCGTACAGGGTGTACACTAAGTAGAGGTAAAAGTTGCAGTCTGACAACTGCAAAGAAAAAATGAAACCAAAGAATGTTCATCCCTAAACAGTATGTCTCTCACCCTGTGTACCACAATGCCTCTCCTCCCAAGGCTCAGGGATCATTTCAAAAGGGGGGGCAGGGCACAGAAAGATTTTAAGGCCCAGAGGCAGTAGATAGTCTTCCACACACAAAAACTATTTTTCTGGACATAGCAAGGTGACTGCCTTCCCAACAACTGAGATAGCATGTATAAGACCTATCCAAGATTAATCCAGACAAAATGGATAGTTGCTGGCCAAGGGAGAGTCTGTTTCTATTAAAACCCCTGGTAGGTTGTCCATGCCTCAGTGAAGACCACACATCCTAGAGGACATGGACAGGAACAATTGTACTTGATGGGTTTAAGGAGAAATAAAGGACATAAAGTTGGGTGGGTAGTAAAGTTGGAGATATATCTGTGAGGAGTGGAGGAAAGGAGAAATACAACCAAAATAGATTACATGAAATTCTCAACAAATAAATAAAAATGTGAGAAAAAAGAGAGTTGGAGTATTTGGGAAAGTGATTGAGTCACAGAGACTTCACCCACATCAATTCTTTGCATAATAGTCTGAGGTAAATGAGCTAGAAGCTTGGTGAGGGTAGATGGAAGGCACTATTGATGAGAAACAGACCATAACCAGACACAGAATTTGCTGGTCTGTTGATTGCAGACTGAGCAACTGCCAGAACTAGGAGTAGTAAATTTCTGCCACTTGTATATTCCCTGAAATTAGAATGGGGAGATGATTGTGGGGAAATCACTTGTCACACAAGGATGAAGATTGGTGTTTGGATTCCCAGAATCCACATAAAGAGCCAGGCTGTTGTGACTGCTCCCTGTAGTCCCAGTACTTGGAGCAAGTTGGCTAGATAAGCTAGTCAATTACTGAGTTCTGGGTTTAATTGAGAGAACCAAAGACACATAATGTGAACTGTGGGCTTCCACAAGCACATATAGCCACACACATGTGCACCCACACATGTTAACACATGTTTACATACTCAGGTAATATATACACGTACATAAAAAATATCAAAATCATTGCCTAAGTCACTTGAACATGCTGAGACATTTGCCTGGAGGTTTTTATTAATTAAGGTAAGAAGTTCTTTTTTGCTATCCTGGACACTAGATAGTCCCAGAGAGAAGAATTGTAAATATTTTTTCCATTCTTTTCACTTTGATCATGATTTTCTTTTTTGAAAAAGAAAATCTTTAGTTTTGATAAATTTCAATTAATCTATTTTTTCTTTATTACTTTTTGTGTCATTTATAAGAATTCAAGCACCCACACAGTTAGTTTCAGGAGATCAAACAACCTCTTCTGGCCTTCTTTGGCATCTGCACATACATGGTGCACATACTTAGAGTTAGGCATACATACAATAAATAAATACATTTTGCTTTATTTTCAGAAGCATATATTGCCCATTCTAAGATTAAGATTTATTCTTGAATTTTAAAAGTTATTCAGCATTAACTCTTATACTCTTGATCAATTTTGAGTTAAAATTCAATTTGTATGAAGAAAGGGTCCAATCTCACCATTTTTTTTTTTTTTTTACATTTAGTTGCCCTGGCACCACTTGTTAAAATAATACTTTCTGTTCCTTGAATGACTGACACAATTTTGTTGAAAATCAGTTTGCTACAGACATACGGGTTTACTTCTGAATTCTATGTCCTATTTTAAGACTATCTGCATTATAATTGTGCCACAATGTCATGATGTATTGGTTGTTTTTGTCAACTGTACACAAACCTAAAGTTATATTGGAAGTAGACCCTCAGATGGGAAAATGCTGCCATCAGATTGTCTGTAGGCAAGTCTGTAGAGCATATTCCTGAATAATGATTGGGCCCAGGCCACTGGAGGAAGTGCCACTCTGGGTGCAGGTCCCAGATGGTAAAGGAAAGCAGAATGAGAAAGCCAGGAGGAACACGCCAGTAAGCAATGGTCTCCTATGGCTTTTGCTTTAGTTTTTGCCTCCATGAAGTTCCTGCTTGGACTTCATGTCATGACTTCCTTTAATGATGAACTATGGTATGGAAGTGTAAGACAAATAAATGCTTTCCTTGCTAAGTTGCTTTTGGTCATCATTTTTTATTACAGCAATAGGAACTCTAGGACAACAATTTTCAATTTGTTTATTCTTCTGATATCCATCTCCTGCTCCTACCTGCCTCTTCTACCAAAAGTGTTTACCAATATGGCTGCTGCCCAACATCTGTTCCTGAATGAAAGCTACAAGGAACTATGAAACTATGAAAAAAAAAGAAAGAAAGAAACTCACTTTACCCCTATGGGGTTTGGGGTTAGAAATAAATTTAAACTCTGTTGTACCTAATGAGGCTAAAATGAGCGAGGACATGGGGATAAAATGTTAGGTTGGGATGGTAGAAAACCAAAAGTGTTAGGTTTATCCCCCTAAGCTTTTTTTCTAGGATAGGGATATTGTCGGCTCTTTAGCACTGATTTGCTCTGCGCTGAAAATATATAATACTCATCATGTCATTGATACCTTGAAGTAACATTCATACTTTTGACATGGAGAGCTCAGTATGAACAAATATTCATGGGATTTGGCTTACGAAACAGGTTCTCTGTTACAGTCTGTGCTTACTGCTCAATGAGCAGAACTGAACACAAGGTGGACTTTTGGGTTACATGAAGCATGAAAGATTCACCACAAATGTCAGGTCATTCTGCCAAGGAAATATGAAGTTATGGAACCCTGTTACTGCAAACTTACCAGAATCTCAGTCCAGCCACCCAGGTACTAAGATTTTGTGATAAGAATATTATACCATGAGAAATGGGTAAGATGAATGGAGGGCTCCACCATTTAGCACTTGATAAGTATCTTAGTTATCCATCTCTGAAGATTAAGTACAGTTACCACATATGCCTGTTAACAAAGTTAAGTAACATAGCACATAAATTTAGCAATACACTTGCACTCTATAGTCAAAAAAAGTTTCTGTCTCTTTTGTATTTTCTTTGTAGTTCTCATATGCAAACACCTCTTGTTCATATTTATCTACCATTTTTTTCATTTTAATTAATTAATTTTCTTTATAAATGAACACAGTAATACAACTACTTTTAACAGTTAAATAAAAAAATAAAGCTTTGGCCGGGTGTGGTGGCACATGCCTTTAATCCCAGAGCTCAGGAGGCAGAAGCAGATGGATCCCTGAGTTCAAGACAGACCTGGTTTACAGATCGAGGTCCAAGGCATCAGGGTTATACAGAGAGATCCTATCTCAAATACAAAACAAGAACAAAAATAAAGCTCCAGTTAAAGAAAACTGAGAAATGTTGTTTAGAGGAGACACACCTGGATATCCATAAGATTATAAACAAGGGATGTAAAAATATGCATATAGTGAAGAAATTCAATTGCATGGAATGTATATTTTCTTTTAAGAAGACAGTGATTATTTTTAACATCAGAGCATCCCATGTTACAACTTTGCTATCATAGTAAGAAATCACTGGGTGTTGGTGGTGCACACCTTTAATCCCACCACTTGGAAGGCAAAGGTAGGCAGATCTCTGTGAGTTCAAGGCCAGCCTGGTCTACAGAGCTAGTTCCAGGACAACCTCCAAAGCAACACAGAGACCCTGTCTCAAAACAAACAAACAAATAAACAAACAAAAAAACATAGTAAGAAATCAACTACAGAGAGGATGAGAGGAAAGGAATAAGCCCGTCCTCTGAAACCTTATTGAAAACATAGCATTGGAGTCTCACACGAATGGTCATCATTAACACCATCATTTTATTCCTTCTCCAGTGTCTCATACTGCATCATTACAGCACATGATAAAATTCAGGCTGTGCCAAATAGCATATCCAAATAGTCAGAAACAGAATCCTTAGAAATTGTAAGATAGAACTTAAAACTGTTAGGTACTTTATAGCCATTTTTAAGATGCTAAAATAAAGTATTGCTCTAGTTTGCTTCTCTGTTGTGGTGATAAAACACTGACTAACTTGGGGAAGAAAGAGTTTATTTGGCTTACATGTTACAGTCCATCATTCTGGGAAGCCAGAGCAGGAACTAAAGCAGGTAACATGGAGGCAAGCTGCTTATTGGATTGCTTCATGGGCTCACTCAGATTTCTTATATAGCCTGGGCTACTGGCCTGGAGATGGTAATGCCCACAGATAACTCAGCACTCCTATATCAATAACATGCACACTGGCCAATCTGGTACAAGTAATTGAGTTTCCCTCTTCCCAGGTGTGACAAGGTGATAATGAAACTAACCAGGACAAGTACTACCCAATGTGATTAAAGAGGCTTCCAAAGCTACCAGATTCTATTTACGATTACTAATTTTAAAATCAGTCAAGATGTCTTTATCGCCGTCTAACATTTAGCCTTACATTAGAGAACAGAAATTTCTTTTAATTAATGTTCACCACTAGGTGGCACTCACCAAAGTTTTTTATCCTATTATTTACTACTAATTAAATCTGTTTTTACACATTTTCACACATGTACACAATTCATACCCACCTCACTCACACCCTCCTCCACAAATCACGCTCTCATTTTCATGATTATTGGTTTACTTTGTGATCCATTGAGATAATTCAGTGCTATGCTTATGGTTATGGAGCTATCTTGGAGCCCTGTTGGCTCAGCAGTGGGTGCACAACTAAAGACGTTACGACACAGTTTCTCCTGTCAGGAACCAAACCAACTGAGACTCTCTGGCACTTCTGTGGGAGTTCATGATGCCCCAGGGTATCTACGGCTTATTTTCATCTCCTTTCACACGTTCCAGTCTCATAGATAGACATTGTTTTCTTTCTAATCTTTACACTATGGAGCTGCTCAAATTTTACTTTTTGGATTTTTTTCTTAGCTATATCTGTTTATTCAAAGACAGGAAATATATTAGTATTGAAATACTCCTCAGAAATACATACTATGATGATAAAACAGAATAATATGGGAATTATGATCTATCAACATACAAATGAATCTTGAGTTAAAGACAGATAAGAGAGGGTTCAGGATCAAAATAGCAAACAATATGCTTTTATCGTTTTAGGTAAAACTGCAACACTTAGCAAATTTCGGTTTACTGTGTAAAGCACAGCAAGTGACAAATGTGTAGGTTAGCACATTGGCTTTTCAAAATTGCTCCATGGGCTGTGTTGTTTTGTATCTATTCTGTGGGTAAGACAGCAAGGTCTAGAGTTGAGTAATGTGTCTAAAGTGAGCACAAATATGGGTTTAAACCCACGTAGATCTGAGAAAAATCTCATCTTGTTTTTAGCTTGTACTTTTAGCCCTTCCATCCGAGAGGTTATTTAATGGATATTTGGGTTGTAGCTTGTCACTTATCCTGAACCTTTCTGATCCCTCAAAGAGATTGATCTTCGTTTTCCCTGTTGAGCAGTGGCTGGTTCCTGAAGAAAGAGAGAAGATAAATATTCCTTTGTTGTCTCTATTCTGAAGTTCCCTCCAGACTCTGAAATGGTCAGTTTGGATTACACACATCCTTTTCATCTTTATTTGGACACTTTTTCTTGTGAGAACTCCAAAATCCCCCAGATGCTAACTGCCACTCCCCAAAAGAAATATCTGGAAACCCTGCTGACTCTGGCAGAAGCTCTTCTTTTATAATTTCTGTCCTGGAATGTCACTATTGAGTTCTCCAGGAACACAGCCACTTCCTAGTGCACAGACTTTCTTCAGAGTGCAGCCAATGCAGAGGACTGCTTTAGTGACTGACTCAAAAAAACCAACACCATAGGGATAAGGAAATTGGTCTTAGTGCCACTTCTTGCAATGATATTTTGTCACTACATTCAGACTTGGTCCCTCTTATCAATTCAGTTTTATAATTAAAATACTGAATTTACCAAAAAGCCATTTTTATATGACTTGCATATGATCTCCAGAGTTGTTAAAATTAGAGGATATTCAGTTTCATCCACATATTTTCTCTATATTGCCTTTTCTCTATCCCACCCTCTTTTATCATTTTCTCCAGCTTTTGACCAAACTAATGTCATTACCAATTTTTATCCAAGACCAGATAATATTCTCTCATGGCAACACAGACCTTGTTGCAAAAACAGCCTATAATCTTAATGAATACAAATACTTCCCCTGCATAGAGAATTTGTTTATGAATTAAATTAGTTTGTAAAGATGAAGCACAAAACTTTACAGTCTTGCATTTAGACTACATGAAGCATCCTCATCAAATCAATGCCAAGAAGATGATCTACAAACCTACTTAAAGGAAAAAAATCATTATTCTTTGGCATATAAGAGCTAGGGATCCATACAACCCAACAGACAATGACAGGTAAAGGAAACTTCCAACTCAGAAGAATAAATAAATAAATAAATAAATAAATAAATAAATAAATAAAATCATCTTTAAAGTTTATTCTCACTTAAATATATTCTGTAGCCTTAAGCAGAGATCTGAGATGATGCACATATGTAAAGGAAATGCTCAGCATACAATTGAGTATCATGAAATGAATAAAATAGAAATGACCTTGGGCAATTTGCTTTAGATGTACAGTAACAGAGAAATATAAATACCGATCAACCAGTAAGACATTCTCAACACAACACAGTCATATTTGAAATGAACTATGTATACCAAATCTATCTTCACCACTCATCTCCAAATCTTATTTATTATTTCCCTAAAACCCCAAACCCTACCTAGGCCCTTTGTTGAAGCTAGAGCACCTAGCCTGTCAATATCAGTGTTATCCAGTTATAAATAACTACCAACTAACTTCTGAACACAAACAAAATATGGGTATCACTAATTAGAAATATTTCCATTCTCTCCTGAGCATTACAATGTGCCTATATTGAGCAACTTCCAGAAGTGGAATTACATACACATTCTACCAATCCATTTTAGATTAATAAATCTTCCAGTAAGATTTTTTGTCACTATAGTATTAATTTTTGTATAAATTAAGAAAACTAACTCGTGAGGTCTATTTGGCACTAAAATGGATGTTGTTAAGTAATTCTTTTATAACAGTGATAGAACAAATTATCAAGCAAAATAACAAAGATTACAATTACAGACCAGTCTTAAAGATCTACTAATTCAAGTTTTTGTGTTTTTAATGTTTAGGCAAAGCCTGTACATTAGTATTCTCATCTGTTAGGGGAAGTGAAGGGAGCTAGAGTTTCAGCACTGGCTGTTTTCCCATGCTGTATTAGTTCTAAACAGACATCCTCTTTCCAAGCCACCCATCTCCAAAACCAGGATACTCTACATTTCAGTTCCAGGATATAGCTTCAGGATGTTTGGTCAGAGAAATGGAAGGAAGTTTGTTGACATTGTGGCTGTTCTTTGTGGTTTGTAGGCAGTCCACGTGTCAGAATTGCTGTTATATTTCAATTCTTACAGAATATGATGGGATTCCATGCTCCAGGGTGCTTCAAATGAAAACAGAGACCTCCTTCTGTGGCTATGGAGTGACATGAAGCATCATGTCACTTCATCAGAATTCAACCTTTCAACCAGAGTGTTTATTACAAAATGCAGCTAAGCAGAACAGAACCACAGGCAAACATGAAGCCTCCCGTATCTTTTTAAATTAGTTTGAGAAGACCATTTTCCTTCATGGAAGGGAAAAAGAGCCTGCTTTAGTCCTCACTGTACCCACTAGCTCTGCCTCACAGAGTGAACTTCCCATGGGAGCTACAAAACTATCTGAGTGGGATCATAACCAGATGAATGCATGTTCTTCAGACTATTGCCTGGGGTCCATTTGGAATGGAATATCCCAGTGAGTCTGAGGTTCAGAGAAGGGGATATCAGCAAGAATGCTTTAGGATCACAGGTTAAAATACTTTAGAAAGGCTACATATTTGGAGTCAAAAAAGTGCTGAAAGAATTCAATGTGTGTCTAATTAATGTATGTAGACAATGATTTGAAAGTTCCGTCACTAGCTTGTTGGTTGGATTCTGTCACTGGCCCTTTGTTGATTTGGATTCATCAAAGCATATTTTGCACTTCTATCCTATGATTTGACAAAATTTAAGGTACAGAAAAAGAGCATACAGTTTGTCTTTTTTTCTTCCTTTCCTTTTTTTTTTTTAAAAAAAAAAACTTTAGTTGGCTAGAATTTCTTTGATTACTTGAGGCAGTCAGGCAGCTAGAAGGTTGTGTGATCAATCAAAGCAAGCTGTTCTCCCTTATAAATCATTAAACATTTACATTTGACTGGCCAAAGAGCATCTTTTCCTAAGTGTCTTCACCTTTGATTGAGCATCAACATTTGGAAACAGTAATTTGGAGACTATCTCACTCCATCAGAAGGCTCAACACAGTGAATGCTTGCTGAAGGACTAGAAAAATCAAGAACCAGGGCGGACTTGTAAAAACATTATCCTTGGAGTACAAAAGCATTCTAAACCAGCAAAGTGAAGGACATGGTGAGTTCATAGTGGTTTTTGTTAGGTTTCACCAGCTTAGGCCAAAATGAAAATTTGCTTAGGTAGGCAATGGGTCTTTTTTTCTTAGCCTTCCATTCTCCTTCCTAAGGCCAGGGCATTGGTCCCCTAGGAAGAACTATAAAAGCTCTAGGGACGTTGTGAAACACTCAGAGGCACAGTGTGTAGAGGCAGCTTCTACTATGGCAGTACTGAAGCCATATGAGAGAGAGAGAGAGAGAGAGAGAGAGAGAGAGAGAGAGAGAGAGAGAGAGCTTAAGGAAGTCTTCAAAGATAACAGATAATTCAACCACAAAGCATTAAGCCTACAGTTTGCTCTAGTTCCCATGTGAGTTGTGGGTGATATTATTTAAGGGTAGAGAGGAAAATCAAATTAAATGCTAATAAACTATTCTGGAAGAAAAACTCATAAATCCACTTTTCCCATTTTCCAGAACCCATTTCTGTGACTCTTCCATTTGCATGCTTTGCAGATTGGGCAAAGCCGTGGTTATCCACAACAGTTAATGAGAACAACCCAAGAGTTCCATTTTTCCATAGTGTTTCAAAACCTCCAGGCCAAGTCATCCTCTCATTGACGCATCTTCAAACATTACTCCTCGGATCGGATTATCCATCACATGGCCTTTTATTAAAAAGTAGTGAAATAAATGTGCAATTGAAACTCCCTGTGGTACAATCACCTTGAAAAGAGCCCTGCTGGTGGTAGCTCACAATTCCCAACCTGCTTGGGTGATATTTAAGGGAAGCTTACATTCTGGCTTTTCCCATCCTTCCCCATAGTCAGCACTTTCCAGGATCTAATTAATAGTTACTTTTAGCCAAATTCTCCTTAAACGTTAAGGAAAGTGACATGGGAATTAGAGAAATTGTTGAGTCAGGAGCCCTGCTCTCCATTCTCCCCAGTATTGATCTGGGACTTTGGTGAAGACACAGTTGGGTGTGATGGAAACCATTTTGGAGGTCCTTGCCCTCCCTCATTAAGCTGAAAGACCAGCCTGGTTGAATTTGGGCTTCAGGAATGTGTGTAGGTTCTAAAATCACAGATTGCAAAGCCTCCCAGCTTTCCAGTTCTCAGAGGATCATCTTCCCTCTGGCCCTGCCTTTATCGCAGAGACATCATTGATTTCCCCTGCCAAATTATGACTGTGCCCTCACTGCAGAGGCCTCTTTACCCACTCTGATCTCCAGGACTGATACCTCTGTCTGCGTTTGTGCCATTCTCCCACCACACTCGTTGTTGATGTTGCCAAATCGTGGCGTAGAAGAAGTGATACACATTTTTCCTCTACCCCTTCAGAGACAGAGCCCTGCCAGAAGACATAATATGACCTTGTAAAAGAGGAAGCCAAATCTTGGAGTATCCACTTTGCGAAGACACTGCCACTTTTATGTGTGAGCAGTAGCTCTTCCTTCTGGTTACAAAGGAACTTTCTATAACTGAACCCAAGTTTCCTTAGTTCCCAGCCCAAACCCGTTCTATGCCATTCACAGTCTCACATAGCCTGTCAAACTCACTTTCTTCTTGGATTATGTTTAAGGCATTTAGTCATTTGCTTGTCGTGAGATACATTTTCCATTCAGAACTTTACACCATACGAAAATTTCCCACAAGTGCAACTTTTCTTTCTTCTTATCTAAAAGTTGTACTTATCTGCCCTCCTTCTGGCCACGGACCATCTCTCACATACCCAACTTTTGCACACCTGTTCTTTGTCCTTCCTTTCCCCCTTAAGATGAGTAAGACCAGACACCTACACTTAAAATGCATTCTCTGAGAGCTATCTTTAAATCCGTGAAACTCAGATTAATGAAAGAGAAAATGCTAGGGGACAGACCACCTGATCTGGCATTTTTACTTCTGAAGGTCAAGCTCACCTCAAAATTGCTCTGCTGGACATTTCCCCCCATTTTAACAATTACTTTATTTTCCATATCCCTGGCTTTCTCTTTATAATACTGTTAATTCCATTCTTTTTAAATTTTGATTTTCTTGTATTTACCAAGATACACTTTATCTCTATTCTAATTTCTATAATTAAAGCCTCTTTCTTTCATGTACTGCTGGATATTAGACTATCTATCTTCATCTTCAGGAATGGGTAGAATTAGCTGGTGTCTGTGTATTCTGGAACTCTGTCACCTGTGAGAGGCATGACTGAGCAGCTGTGACCATCTGCCGAAGATCATCACAAACTTGGGCCCTTCAATGTTCTCTTGAAGAAAGGAGGGAGTGCCCATAAGGTAGCACCAGTGCCTCACAAGGTGGCTCACAGGCTCTGCTCCTAAGGGCAGTGGTGTCTGGGGTCGAGGCAGTTGCCCACACTCCTTTGAGCAACCACAACTAAACTCACTGGATCAGCAAGGAAGACATGAGTGGCACTGTTTCTCTGCGTTGCCATTGGTGCTGTCTAGGAGAAACAGACATTCTCCCTAGGAAGAATTAGTGAAACACAACTCTCTGGGACTAATATGTGTATATACAAATTGAAGATTGTGGCATCTTTGCTCTTCAATGTCAACAATGGCAAGAAAAATAATCTCTTGCAAAATCATCAAAATAAAACCCATAGCTTAAATGCATATTGCATTGTATTTCCCTATAGACCTGGAGCTATGATTTTGTTTATTGGTTTTTAAACAAAATAAAAAAAAACACAAACTATATATGCCCGTAAAAACTTAATATAAAACTTGCTTAGCATGTTCAAGACATGTTCAAGGTTTGACTCCCAGCACTGCTTTCAGCACTTTTTATTATTTCTTCATATGAGAAAAGTTCTTAGCATTGTTTCAGCTTTACTTTAAAGGTATCAGTGTTTGCTTTTCTTTCTGTTTATTTCTTGTGGTTGTTTTGTTGACTCTTTTCAGTTTGTTTGTTTTTGTTGTTGTACTTAGATTTGAACTCAGGGTCTCAAACACTTGCTAAGCAAATATACAACCACTGAACTATGTCTATAGCCACATTTATTTAATCATTTTAAATTTTAAAATGTTTTATTTGATTTGATTCAGGGTCTTACTATGTGCCCCTGACTGGCCTGGGTACTTGGATTGTTGACTGGGATTACCTCAGACTCACAGAGATCCACCTGCCTCTGACTTCCAAGTGCTGGGATTAAAGACATGTAACACCACACCCTTGCTAGCCTTTTTAAAAGATCTCTTTTTATTTTTTTAAATATTATTTTTAAATTATTGTGTATGTATATGTGTCTATGAGGATATAAATACATGATTTCATTGCCCACAGAAGCCAGAGGAGAGCATCAGATGCCTGGAACTGGAGTTATAAGCAATTCTAAGCCACCTCAAGTCGGTGCTGGGAACCCAGAACTGGACCCCTGGAAAGGTTATATAAACCTGCAAGAACTGAGTCATCTTTCCCACATACATTTTCTTTTAGAAAATTAAAATTGGCAGTATGGGACTTTTAGTATATTTTTGCTTTTTAAATCATTTACATTAGATTAATATCCCTAAAAACAAATTTGTGTGTTGTTGAAATTTTCTCATTTCATTGGATCAAATTCATCATTTAGTGATATGTGGGAATTACTTGAAGCAATGTATGTGGAGAGAAGAAACAGTTAAGCAGACACATTAAAGGAGAAATTGCCCATGAGTTGAATTGATTGTGGGAGGTGATGATAATATTGTTGTACTGTTCTCAGAACTTTGATGTATAGATCTATAATTTCCCTGATCTTAGGCACATTGTTTCTATAGAAAGATGGCACTGTTTCATCTCGAGATCCTGTTGCAGTACTATGTATGGTTTTGTGTGTTCCTTTTATTGTTTGTTAAAACAGGATCTCTCTATGCTGCCCAGGTTCAAGTGAAGCTTGTTCTTCCTCTTATTTTAGCCTGACGAGGGTTGGAATTGAAGGCAGGCACCACTGCTAAATTTCACTTATTACTTACAATAGAGAAGACATTATATTCCACTCTCTTTATGTAGAATCTCAATCTAATGCCTTCTGAGCTAATTTTCATGATATCAAAATTAGCACTTGTAAGATTTTTTTTCTTTCTAGGGTTTTTGGTTTTGATATACAAGACAAATCTGCAACATTTTTATTCCCACATGGATTGTGAGTTTGCTGTCCTAAGAAATTGTTTAGATTTGGATCATGGACAAAATTTATAAAAAATATATATGGTGAATGTTGCTTACCTTTCCCAAGGCTGTACACACATCTATAAAATGGGTTCTCCTGCTCTGATCTGCAACAGTTACATGGTGGATTTGCACAGGATTTATGACAACACCTAAAAAAAAAGAGAACATTTCCTCCCTTTATGTAAGAAACAGGTCTCTCTTTTGTATACACCTTATATTCTTTTCTTACAGGAATGCACAGTAACAACAGCCGTTGTAGTTTAATTAAGAGTGCTGACTCAGTGGGTCAGTGTATATCATAGAAGCTAGGGTTAAGGAGAAACTCAGAATTTTGACTTAAAACCTCAGAATATCCAATGAGCATCCATACCAATGTGCTTATTATAGAGAGGAGTTCAGAATCCATGTTACAGTGTTTATAAGCTGAATTAACCCAGTGTTTACAAACTCCCTTAATTATGAAGCTCCTTTGAGAAATTTTTAAGAAGTTGGTAGGCATAAAGAAGCCCTCTCCTGCAGAGATGGATGCATGGGGACCAGGGCAGGATTCTGTGCCTCATCTTTTGCCTCGGGTGGTTCTTATGACCAGGAAAGTATAGGAAGGAGGGCATCAGATGAGCTGTAGTTTGCTGACTTAGGGAAAGTGTATATAGGCAAACTAACCACAAAAATTACATCTTTTCTAAGTCATAATATGACCAAATTCAATCACTGTTTTCTCAGAGTTAACAGTGGGTTGAAGCCTGCAGGGCTGAAAAGTTAATTACAGTGAAAGGTCATTTGGCCACACAGTCCTCTGTGGCAGGGTTGTATTTCTGGGTGAATCTATGTAGCAATTCCTTCCTTCACTATTTCTCATTGGTACTTCAGGATTTCCTTCAGCCCCCAATCCCAGAGCAACACTAACGCAGAGAGCAAGAAAAAAGGAGCTTTTGGCAAAAGATCAGTTTGTCTTACAATGAGGAAGAAGAAAACTTATGTCCATTCCCTCTTCTCCATCCTGTGATTTTTGTCTGGTTTGAACTTGTAGAGGTCTAATGTATGCTGGCATAGTTCATATGTGCATCAGCCACATTGTGTCTAGATGAACATAGCAAAGACCAATCCCTAATGCCATTGCTGTACCCTCAACAGAGAGGTTTCTTTTTGAAGTAAATAGTAATTAACACAGACCCACAATGGAACAACATGCAGAGAGTGAGAGACATGGAGCACTGAGCCCTAAGAGGGATGTTGGTATCATACCTCTCCCATCAAGGCTCAGGGAGCTATAAAGAAAGAAGATAAGGTGGAAAGACTACAAGCCAGAGGTGCTGAACAACTTCAAGGACCAATGTTCTCTGGAAAAGAGTATTTTTACAAGTTTAAGCTTGAAGCTGCAAAATATAGGTTACTAACCAACCAGTGACTGAGACAGTACCCCTCTTTTCCTAGTGTGTGGGTACCCTCCAGAGTAGTAATGCACCTTATATAGTATCCTTTAAAGTGATCTCAAGTAGGGAAAGTATAATGAACTCATGGTGACAACAGGTGTATGTTTTAAAACTTGAAACATTTTTTTCTTTTAATATAGAAATCATGATGACAGAGACAAGGCCTTGTCAATTATGGATCAAGACTCTAGAACTAGGCATTTTTGTAAGATAAAGGGGTTAAATTTTAATTTGAAAACAAGAGGCAGCTTCCCTGACAGCAATCTTTCCTTCAGATTTTGTGAGGATTCTCATATTATCTCTGTCAAAATCAAATTACCTCTCTCTTCCACTCAGTGGCATGTTCTATGCAATAATTTTGTAGCATTGCCCCATGTCTATGACATATGTGCATAAATGTCATATGTGTCCTGTCAAAATACTAGACAGTCCTGATCGACATTGGAGCTGCTCAGCAGTGGTTTGGACAACAGGATGGTTCCATATTTTTGCAGACTTGAAAGGGCTTCAAAATGTGACTCCCACCACTAGATGTGAAGTCATGATGTCATGTCGTGACTGGCTGTGTCTACCTGGATCCTTGTTGCTGCAGTTCTCTTTCTCCATTCCACTCCAGTAATGCAGCTGGAGAAATCCACTTGCAGCAGTTTTTATTGTTCTAGCCAAGAGTGTACTTTGGAAGTAAATATTCCTTGGCATCAGTTTCAGCTTTTGTCTTTGTTCTGATAGCTAGACCTGCTCCCATTGCGTGTGTGTGTGTGTGTGTGTGTGTGTGTGTGTGTGTGTGTGTGTGTGTGTGCTCGCGCGCACGCGTATGTGTTCTAAAATATTTGTGTAACTGATTGTTATATTAGCATAAATTGTGCTGGCATAATCGAATAACCACAGACAGCAACAACTTGCCAAACAACAAACCACTTACCTTTCATATCTTGTTCAAAAGTAATTTCAAATGCATTACAGACAAATATAAATAGAAAACTGTAGTACTTTTAGGGGAAATGAGTCATAGGAGAATATTTTTAGGATGCTCTCAGATTTGGCCAAAAGACATTTTCAATAGAGGAAATATAGTAACTAATCTCTGTTTTCAACTTGTCACACCCAAGAAGAGGAATTGCCACCATGAGATTGGTCCATGGACATTTTTGTACCTTTTAAAAAGATTTCCTATATTTTGTATGTATCAGTGTTTCCATATGCAGGCCTGGTACTCCATCGGTCAGAAGAAGGCACAACATATCTTGGAGCTGGGGTTACAGAAGGCTGAAAGCTACCATGTAAGGAACCAGAACCAAACCCAGGTGCTCTGAAAGAGCAGAAAGCGCTCTTATCCATTGAGGCATTTCTCAGCCCCTGTATGCATTTTCTTGGTTGCTGATAGATATAGGAGCATCCAGTCCACCCATGGTCACATAGGTCTGGACTATATAAGAATGGAAGCTGAAGCTGGATGTGGTAGCATGTCTTTAATCTCAGACCTTGAGAAGCAGAGGCAAGTGGATCTATATGAGTTGGAAGCCAGCATGGTGTACACAACAAGCTCCTAGTCAGCCAGCGCTGCATAGCAAGGCTACCTATCTATCTAGCTGTATGTATATATGTATGTATGTATGTATGTATGTATGTATGTATGTATGTATGTATGTACTGCCAGAGGAACAAGTCAATAAATAGTATTCCTTGTCCAGCCAACAGTTTTCCAATTTGTTTTAAAAAGTCTCCATGCAACTACCCTTTAACCAAGCAACTAAATTCCAGAGCATTCAAACTCAAAGAAATAAAGGTTTATGTGAACACTGAGTCTTTATATCATTCTTTAGAGCAGTTTTGTTCGTAACAGCACATGGAACAAAACCAGATGTCTATCTTTGGTAAGTGGTCAAATAAATCAGAGGACATTCATATAATGGTAAACTGTTTGTGAGTGTACAAATTGCTCATGAAGGAAGGAACCCAAGGATCCTTCCATTTTTCCAGTTAAAAAAGTTCTCATTTCAAAGCAATACACTTTAGAAAAGAGCAATAGGACAGAGTAGAAAGTATAAAACAGATACACATATATGAGAAAACTCCATGAACAGCCAAGATCAAGAGACCAGAAAACAAAAGGTATCACACACTCAGACTCATGACTTCATTCCGGGAAGTTGTGTGGGCCATGAAGAGTCTCACAAGTATGTGTGGGAGTGGTGTGGAGGGGAATGCCCAACAAAGTATAACTGGCCAAAGCAGCAAGTAACTAGAGCTTTAAGGAAGTTATGGACAGAAGGAAATGGGGTGCTGCAGAAACAGCCCCACAAGCAGAAATGGAAAGCAGCTGCTGGCCCTATAAGCTCTGGGTATTATGTAAATCTAGTCTACATTGAAATGACATGAGGTCTCAATGGAAGAAAACTGAAATCTGAGACTGGGGAGATGAGAGAATGAGCAACTGATAGGCAGGCAGGCAGACAGACAGACAGAGAGCCTTGGAAAAATTAAGTTCCAAAATATGAGTAACTAACAGAAGCTAACAAAATGAATAACCAGAAACTTCTGTCATAAGTTCTTGAATTGCAAAGTTTAAAAAGCACATAGAAAACTTAGTAGCATCTATAAAAACAAACAAAAATAATAAAACATGAAGCATACTGTGAAACTGGAAAATGTGATTTTTAAAATGGAACTAAACATTTCATAAATGCAAAATCATGTCAATGAATGGAATGGGGACAGTATAAGTTATAACAAAATGAAAATAGCACTGAGGAATTTCCCCAAGGCACAGCATGAATAGTTAATATATTCAAATGCAATGAAAGAGTACACAAGGATGGAGGAACACCAAAGAGAATATGACAGGTGCCAATAAAAGCTGAAGCCACAAAAGTCAGTGTACCAGGAAGAAACCCCAACCATAAAGAAACAACATTTTGCAGGAGAAGCATGTGAGAAACATTATTTTGGCTTTTTTCTGTCAAGGTGATTAGCCTACCAGGGGCCAATCGTCCATAAATCTCCCATACGTGGCAAAATTTTTATGCAAATCCTTTATCTTGCATATGTAGTAAAACCTTTTTTACTCAAAGATCCTGATCAATTTCTGGTACTTGATGATCCCAGTGGCTGAGCCCTCCCTCTTTCCTTCATTTCCTTTGTACAACTTTCCAAATTTGCCAATCAGCAGTAGACTATAAGACTGAACCTCAGCTGGTGAGGAACTGTCGAGATCCTCCCTTGAATTAGTAGTAAAAGACAGAAGCACCTTGGCCCTGAATGCTGCTTGCCAGCTCAGTTTGGGTCATGGTGCATCCTTTTTTTAAAAAAAGAAATTTCTTTTCTCATTGCTTTTATTTTGTTCAAGTGTTCATTGTGCAACCATAAGAGTTTTTGGTTTTTTTTTTTCTCACAAATGAATGACAGCACAGTTACAGTAGGAGACTTCAATAATCTGCCTCTAGTAACGAATAGTGCAATGAGAGCCACTAGGGACTGGACAACTTGAACACTTACATATCATCTGGACACAGACATAACCAAGAAGTACATCCCACCACCATAAGAATGAATATACATTATCTTCACGGGCACAGTGAATAACCTACAGTGTAAATCCTATGCTAGGCCACAAAACAGGCTACACAAATTAAGAGTCAGACTGAGTATCAGTTATAACCATGTGCTGGGTCAATAGCTTTTTCTTAATTACTGACTGATGTGGGAGGGGCAGCCCATTGTGGGTGGTGTCATCCCTGGGGAGGTGGTACTAGTGAATATTAGAAATCAGGCTGAGCAAGGTTTGAGGATCAAGCAAGTAAATAGCATTCTTCTATATGCCACAGAGCTTATGGCCTCTGCTTCAGTTCCTATTTCCAGGTTCCTGCTTGGAGTTCTTGCTCTGACTTCCACTGATGATGTCTTAGAGCCTGCAAACTGAAAGAACCCCTTTTCTCCCCAAGTTGGTTTTGTCATTTTGTTTTAGCACAGCAATAGAAAACTTGAGACAAACCACAATGGAAAGAGAACAGAAAACAGTAGCAGGAGCCCTGGATGCTTCATGAAAACAGAAATCAGAAAAGTCTTAAGAAAGCCAGGTCATACAAGGAATCTAAAGGAACTTAGAAAAAAACTTGGGAAAATGAAAATACAGTATACCAAAACTTACTGGTTGTAGTGAAAGCAGTACTAAAGAAGGCTACAGGCATGAACGCTGTCATTAAAAAGCACACCTCAAACCAACAATCTAACTTTAAAACTCAGCAAACCAGAAAACAAGAATAGCCTAGCCAAAATTTACAGAGGAAGAAAGTAATAAACATTAGAGAATAAATAAATAAATTATTGTAATAAAAACCATATAAAAGTCATCATAATTGAGATTTTTAAAAGAACAGAAATCAGAGAAAGACTCAAATAAAATCAGATTAAAGAGGGGATACTACAAGTGATATAACATAAATTAAAATGATTCTAATGGTCTAGATCGATGGCTTATTTAATAGTTTTTTTTTTTCTCTTGCAGGGGATACAAGTTATTCTCCCAGCACTCACATTGTGGGTCACAACTAACTTTAATTCCAGTTACAAATGATTCAGTGAGCTCTTCTGGCCTCTTTCCTCAGGCACTGAACACACAGGCATATATGGAGGCAAAACTCTCATGCACATTAAACAAAAATATTCTGAGACTAAATAGTTACATGACAAATTGGGTAATCTATAATTTGGATAAATTTATAAAATCATACAACCTACAAAGACTAAAACATGGACAAATGAAAGTTCTTAAAATATCTGTAGCCAGGAATCGAAAATATCTCCCCACAAGAGTCTATGACAGATGGATTTCCCATAGAATCCTACAGTACTTTTAAAAGAGAACTGACATTAATGCTTCTAAAGACTTCTAACACACATACTGAAGGAGACAGAGAAAGAACATTTCCAAAGCCAGCCCAGGAGACAGGAAATTACACCGATAGTAAAGCTAAATATTAAGTCAGCACACAAAATTAGATGCATTTCTATATAATCACAGGTGACATTTTTTAACAAGAAAATTATTTTACATGTCAATCCCAGTTCCCTCTCCCTCTCCTCTTCCCCTGACCCCCCAACTAACACCCTATCAATCCCATACCCTTTCTACTCCCCAGGAAGGGTGAGGCCTTCATAGGGGGTCTTCAAATTCTGTCATATTCTTTGGGATAGGACCTAGGCCAAACCCTTGGGGACTTTCTAATGCATTAAAATAATCACCATATACTACATCAAAAATAATAAAATAGGGTTGGGAATATAGCCCTCTGATAGAGTGCTTGCCTAGCATTTTTAAGGCCATGGGTTCTATTCCCATCATCACAAGATATAAAATAATTAGGGACTGACAAGATGTCTCAAAGGGTAAAACCCTGGTTTCTGTGGTTCATAACTTGAGTTTAGTTCCTGAGATGCACATAGTGGAATGAGAAAATCAGCTCCCATAAGTCACCACCCCCGACCTCCACACTCATTTGCACACATGCACACACACAAAATAAATAAATTTAGTAAAAATTAAGTAATTAGGAATAAAATTAGTGGAAGAAAAAACTTATAAGCTTTAAACTACAATATTCTGATAAATATTTTGAAGACAAGGGTAAACAAAGGAACATCTCAGAAGCGCGCTTGAAGGACAATGTTAACACAGAGCCCACACTACTGAATGCAATTTTCACATTCAATGTAATCCTTATACAATGTTAAGGATACTTTTTTTCAGAGCTAGCCAAATGAATCATAAAATCCACATGGATTATCAAGAAATCATAAATAACTAACACTATGCTCAAACAAATGAACAAACACCACAGAATTAAAGACCTTGTGTTTCCTGATTGAAACATTACAAAGCTAAAGTAATTCAAACCAATACTACAGAAAGAGAGGCATTTGGACCAATAGAACAGGAAAGATCTGAGGGAAAAAAAAAACCCTATTAGATTTGTGTTCCAATGATCATGGACAAAAGCAACAAACTACACTAGGAAAAGGTTACAGTGATTAATGTGTAGTGGAAAAATCAGATACCAGCATGCAAAACAATAGATGTACATGTTTACAATGCATATTAAAACTAACAACAGATTAAAAGTGGAAATATTAGAGATAAAACTGGCATAGGTACAAAATTACTAGATTTTGTAATTTTTTTTATTCTAAACCAAAACCATAGGAAATAAAAGCAAAAAAGAAATGGGACTACTTAAAATTGCTCATCAAAGGAAAATATAAACAAGGCAAATAAACATCTGATAAAGAAGAAATTATTTGCAAATCATATACCTTTCTAGGATCTAGTGCCAAAATGCAGAAAGAACTCCTACAATCCATTAATGAGCAAAAACAACTCAATGTGGTTCAAATGGAAAAGGACTTGGAGGGATTGCTCTACCAAGAAGCTACATAAATGAATAAGAACGTATGTCTTGTGTTTTTGTTTTTTCCTGTTACTGTGATAAAATAAGCTGAAAATGTAACTTAAGGGAGAAAGGTTTTATTCTGTCTCACAGGTCAAGAGTGTGTAGTCCACCAGGGGAGGGAAGTCAATGTGGCTAGAGTTTGTAGAAGCTGAGCACATGGCATCTGCAATTAGGACGCAGACAGCAGTGACTACATACTGGTACCTGGCTCACTTTCTCTACTTATATAGTCTAGGATTCCAGCCAGGGAATGATGCCACTCATAGTGGGAAAGGACTTCTACCTCAATTAATGTAATCAAGATAATCACCCACAGGCATACACATTTCCTGTCTCCAAGGTTACTCTAGATTCTCTCAGGTTGACAACATATATATCAGCATATTACATATTATCAGAAGATTGCTCATTGCAGAAATGAAAATCAAAACTATAATGAGATGTTACCCCCCAAAAGCCCCATTGCTGAGATGTGGAAAACTGGGACTTTTGTCCTTTGATGCTATAAATGTAAAACTTCACATGTCAAGGAAGAGTATGGAGGTTACTGTTTTAAAATCCAAATATGTCTACCACAGGATTCAATAACCCTATTTCTGTATAAATACACAAAAGAATTGAAACCAGCATCTTCAAGCAATATTCTCATACCCACGTTCACATGCAGTACCATAGCCAAGAGGTAGAACCTCTAAATAGCCTCAAAACACTAAAAATAAAGCAAATATATGCATAGAATGCAATGAAATTCAACCTTAAAAAATAAATCCTGTGATGTCTTTATAGCATGGGTGGACACTGACAACGTGGAAATATGTACACTGAACCAACCACAAATGGAAGAGTACTACATAATCCCACTGATACGAGTTATCAAAAAAGAAAAGTCATAGAAACAGAGGCCCTGGGCCAGAAGAAGAAATATGAATAATATTCAGTAGATACAGTTTCTAATAGTAAGAAGAAAAAGTTCTAGAAGTTAATTTAAACATAATGAGTTCCAGTTAGCTATACACCTAAAACCAAAAAAGTTGGTTGAATTTTATATAACTATTTTTATTATAAAATCAAAACAATGTGAAACACTGTGGCCCAGAGATCACAGAACCACCCTACCAAAAAATCACATTAAAGTAACACCAGATTTCTTACTTGTTTTCTATGCCATCTCTCTCTCTCTCTTTTCCATGTTCTGCCAGCTTCATTTTCAAGGGGTCAGAAATCACTGCCAGAGTAAGTCAAGGACTACTTCAATAGGGGCATCTTTTCCTTAATAAGATGTTATGGACTTGTGTTGAACTATGCTTTTCTTCCACAAGATAGCAAGGTGCTGAACAATATACAAACCTGTTCATTCCAACTCCAAGCACAGAGCTGTGGCTTATAACTAATTATTAAATAGGAGTGGGCAAAAGGCATACGTAAGATCACTTTAAATCCACTGACTAAGCAAGAAATTTCCTACCCAGTGTATTTGCAGAAGAGGGAAAACAAGAGCTAAGATGCCTTCAGATATGTTTTGCTTGTTCAGTGTGATGGACACAAAAATAGCTGTACTGGCAAGAGAGACAACTTGGAAAGATTGTACCTAAACTGTTAGCAGTAGTCACCTTCTGGATAGCATTAGAGAGTGGGGTGGTGGCATTTGAAAGATTTCACTCTTTATTGGAAATATATCTATTATTTCATTTATTTAAAAATAATGTATTTACATAGTATTTATATGACACATTTTTAAAGCTCAAAGTTGAAATTAATGCATCATGCGTATTCATTTCACATTTGTAAGGAATGGGTCTTAGTACTGTCCAGCAACCTGTGAGCAGTCATTAATGAATCTCTTGAAGTCAAACAGGCTTTGAAATTGTTTGACTCCAACATTGACAATAGTTGTGAGCCAGGTGTAATAGAAATTATGTTTTCTCCAAAGTGTGAGTTGTGTATGGGGCAGGGAGGGATACAGCTCTAATCTCCTTTCCTCTAAACTTTTCTTTTGCTAATTAGCCTTTTTAAAAGATCCCTTACTTCCCTACTTCCATGAGTAACCAAGACAGTCACAACAGAGGCCTGTTTCAGGAAGCAAGAGGGAGACAGGGGAGCTACAGAAGAAATGAGAAGCTGCTGTAGCTACTGCCCAAACCTGACTCTCCCTTAAACTTCTATACAGACAAACAACAAAACAACAATTGATGGGAGATGTCCTTCTGCTATGAATATATGTTTCTCTTATTGGTTTGTGAATAAATGCTGATTGGCCAGTAAACCAGGCAGGAAGTATAGACGGGGCTACCAGACTAGGAATGTGGGAAGATGAGAGTGGAGAGGGAGCTGCCAGGGAGATGCCATGTAGCTGTCGAAGGAGTAACATGCTGGAGCATTGCAGAATGCCTGGGCGTTCACTGGTAAGAAAAGGACATGCGGAAATACATAGATTAATATTTATGGGTTATTAATTAAGAGAGAGCTAGCCAGTAAGAAGCCTAAGCCATCATCCAAACAGTTTATAATTAATAGAAGCCTCTGTGTGTTTATTTGGGACTAACGGACTACATAACAGAAACTTCCATCTATATACAATAACAACAAAAACCCAAACAGAAGAAGAACAACAACCATCACCACTACCACCAAACACCTCAGTAACTCTGTCAGCTCCTGTTAGTGAAAAACGGATTCACCAAGAACAAGTGCTGGGTGTTTATTGTTGCCTATGTGCGTGATGTATGAGTTATCTGCTTTCCAAGGAATTTTAAGGAGAACATAACTTATGGAGAAAAATTTGCACCACGATAGGACTGTAAAAATCTAGGAATTACTAACAATCTATTGAAATTGTGGCATTAAAGCAAGAACAGCAGACTACAGATGCTTACAGTAAAACTAAAACTTCTCAATAAGAGAAAAATGCCATGAAGATAACTTTGCTTAAAAACAATTTATAACAATGGTAAGCATTGCTTTCCTGGATATTCTGCCATTATTTTGGCCCTTCTTCACACATTGCCACCAGAACTTTCAGGAGATTGTTCCTGCCAATATAAACATTGTGTGAAAACTTTGTAAGTAAAGCTGGGAAGAATATGCCCGTGACCTCTATGTGACTCCTTGGTACTTTGCAAGGCAAAGGCCTAATTTGACATGTGGATTTGGTGGTCTAACCAACCTTGGCTAACAGTGGGTCCACATGTAAGGGAGATGCAGTGGCTCCCTACCCAGGTCACCAGCTCAGTCTCATGCATGGTGAGTCATAGTGGCAGAAGGGTGCCTCCTTCCTGGCCGTTTTGACTCACTCAGTGGAGCAGGAGAGAATTCTCATTGGAGTTGTGGTCCTGAGTTACATGAGAGACCACATCGAGCTAAATAGTTTCACCAAAATGCAACTGGATCCCTCATGCTTGGAGAGAACAGGATGGAAATGACCAAATTCACTGATTATTTGGGTTGGCAAGTTCACCAAGTTCTAACATTAGCTATGGACTCATAAATTATATTTTTCTTTGTCTTTTCAACCTCTTAGAGATAATTTGCTGCATCTGAATAAGACTTTTCAATGAGCTCTATAGGAATTTTCATTCCATTCACTATAAAGAGTAAATTAGCATTCAAAGGCCACACAGAGTAGACCCAAATGCCTCAATTTGATTTAGAATCAACGGTCTGGATTTTATGGATTCTCCACCTCCCCATGGGCTTTCATGGTCTTATTCTTTCAAAAACTGGAATGTTTTTCTTTTTTAAGTTGGAACTAGCAATCCTGGTGTTTAAACATTATTTATATAACAACATCATTTCTTGGAAACTAAGTTGTAATATACCTTTGTACTTTGTCTATTACTAAATGATTAAAGGGATTGTTCTTCTAGACAAATGCCTAAAACTATTTAAATTGCAAATTAATGGAAAAAAGAAAGGCATGTAAAATGTCAGCACAAAATCTTTCTTTCTTTCTTCCTTCCTTCATCAGATGACCCTGCTGCAAACCCTCACAGAATTAGTCTAATCCATGTGGTTCCATGGATCATTTAATCAATTTAATAAAGAACAAAATCATTGCTGATATGGTCCCAGAGTTGTATGATGCAACAAAAAATGAAATAATGATAAATATATGGGTAAATATAAACACTGTTTATGTAAATTAAAATTGCACTCTGCTTGATTTAAAAGACAATTTAATTGCATGGCACATTTACATAATACTAAGGAAATTAAAATATTTGAAGATTTGCATTGTACCAGAACTAGAAAGAATATTTACAGCAGATTCTAAGAAATCAAAGATTAATTTTGTAATGAAAAGGTAAACTTCAGGATAAGAAAATGCATTCACAATATTTTCACCACCTTAGTTGGAGGAATGAACTTGGGAGAGTGGAGCCTAAAAACTAGGGGGACTAAAGTCTCATACAATAGCCACTTTATTCAGGGCATCAGAAAATTTATATTATGAGGGTATCTTGAGGGTTAAGCAAGGTCATGTAAGCAAACTTCACTTGAGTTCAACTTGTGCTTGGAGACATCTTTCTGAACAATAACAGCTAAGGTAATGGGTAATGGGTAATGGCTAAATGGGTAATGGCTAAAGTAAGCTGACCTCTATTTACTACAACTGGGAAGCACATTCCAAGAATGAATCCATGTTATGGAGGAACAAAGGTTATAAGACTTGTCTACTTGACATTTTCTCACAAGCACTCAGACATCTCACACATCTTTATTTTGTTAATCCCACTAGGCAAGAATAAGATCACCACCACAATTTTTGAGCTAAATTTGAAGCAAGCTTTATTAAATACCAGCCAGGATGATGGACACTGGTCAGATCCATACCCAAGATCCCCAGAAAATGGTATCGAATTACATTAGTCTGGTGCTTATAAAGGCAAAATCACAAGGCTACACACTTTCTGCCTTTGTCCAATCAATGGCAAGCATACATCCTAATGTACTTCCTGCCTATGTACCTCCCACCTACATGTGATCAACCACATCTCGTGTAGTTGGGGCAATCAACCTTGTTTACAGAACTAAAATCATGTGGTTTACATGATCACATTATCCTACATGAATAATAGCCCCCAGAATTGCAAGAAGTTACCTGTTCTTGGGCAAATGGAGCCTACAGATTAGAGGCATTTTGTTGTATAGATCTCTTAAGCACAGTAATTAAAATTTAAAACATAACTTTAGCTATCACAATTCATGGACTGTGTTCCAACACAATGTTTGAGATGAGGGACTCATTAAGAATGTAAGGTGTCCTTAAGAAAAAGGTAGACAGTATAATTAAAGAGTAAGCAAAAAACTCTGACAGACATTGACAAAAGAAGATATCCAAATAGTCTAAGTGTACTCATTTTTATTTAGGAAGTGCAAGTTAAATCCACATGGTGCTGTCCATAAATATACATGTGCAAAAGATGAAAAGAAGTATAAAAGAACACAACTGAAAATATTATATTTGGCAAATGTCCAGAAATCAGATGTTTTTCCTTGTTTGTGAATGTGGAAATTGATGAAACCCCAAAAAAAGTTCCTGGGATTTGTCCATTACTGCTAAACACATATGTATGTCCTATAACACAGTGATGGTACACTTCATAATATACCAAGATCAAATGTATAGGTTTAGGCACCAATGGTGTGGTACAAGAATATACATAGCAGCATCATTTGTAATTATGACAAAATTTAAATAACCCAATATTGAGAAACAGTGGAATGAATAAAATTTAAATTATAAACAAAACTGAGAATGTTAAACTAGTATAATATTCTCTTAATATATAATAATATTGCAAATCTGATGTTACAGTATTACAAATATTACTTATTTTCCTTATTGCTTAGATAAAATATAAGACAAAACCAAGTTAAGGACAGAAACATTTATTTTGACTCACATTTAGGGTACATGCCAACGTGGCAAAGAAGGCTTGAGAGCAGCAGAGTGAGGTCAGAGGCATCCAGTCTGGAAACACTTTAAGATGAATATGGCTGCTCAGCTCATTTCTCCATTTTATTTGTTCTGGGACCCCAGAACATAGATGTTGCTCCGCATATTCAGGGTGGGTTTCCCACCTCAATTAATGCAACCTGGAAGCTTTCACAGACATGCCCAGAAGTTCATCTCCTAGGTGATACTAGATTCCGTGATGTTGGTAAGCCATCATGGATATCAAGGTAGAAGAGGCCCTCAGATTTTGTTCTATGTCTACATAGTCTGAAATCAGGGAAACTAAATGACAGTGGCGGTACTCTCAGAAGAATGTGTACTGTTTTAATTACTAAGAAGAAGGCTTCTGTATTTCAGCAGTTACACAAGCTGCTTCACCTTATCACCCAAATCATTTCACACAAATCCCTGCACTATGTTTGTATATATACACACACCTTATCTTTTAATTTTTTTCATTCCTATCAATTTAGGTTAAAAAAAGAAATCTGCATACTAATTTCTCTTCAAAGGGATTCTAGAAAGGGTTATTTAAATGTTCTGAGTGGAAATGGACACTGCAGCAGCACTAGGGGATCTTATCAGAGTCATCTACTGCTAGGATTGAAGACATATATATCCTGAGATCAGTGTGTTCTCTTGTTGGTTATACTCACCATAACCAGTACTTTGATGGAACAAGGAAAATGTTTAAGGTAGCATTTCTCCTATTAACAATAAAAGAAACAAACTGTATGCCTGAGGGCACAGAAATGGCAAATAATACCTATTGCTTCTAAGGACTATTGCACAGCATTTTAAAAACCATGAGGCACATTTAAGGATTGATGAAGATCAGAACTTGAGTGTTTACAAATACTTTCACATGTCAATGCACTAGGACCCATGACATAAAGATTGAACTTTTAACTGGCATATAAACACAGGTTTTACACAATTTGCAATGTTCAAAAGTTTTGCACGAATATAAATTCACTTTTATAATTTAAGCATTATAGAAGCAATTAAAATTACTTTATAAGAGTATTTAATTATCAATATTATTTTTCTCCAACAGGCTGAGCATCTTCAGAACTGATAATGGCATTTACATTTTTTGAAGGATGCAACCGTAACATTTACTGGGAAAAACATAAACATCACTTAGTGCTCAATTTCGTGTATAATAATTATGCAAATACAATTAGACTTAACTATCAGTAAGAAAGGCATTATGGATTGGGAGAGCAGAAAAAAGGTTTCCTATGTAAGTCAGGGCGAGTTGAAATTTACGGTGGTTCTAAGAAAGTTCTTAGTGGACAGCTCAAACCAAGGTGGCAGAGCCTGAAATCCACCCTCAGGATTTCTTTTCACTGGCAGCAGCCTAAACCCTATAAAAGCGACTAAGGAAGCCTTCATCAGAATCCAGCAGGAAGCTGAAACCAACTACAACCTTGCAATAGTAAGCTGGACACTCTAACGGGCTCTGGAGGCTGGTCCTGATAACAGACCCGCCCACTGACTCCTTCCAGAGCCGTTTATTGGTCATTACAAGACTGACAATTCCATAAACTAATCTGCTGTCTCCTGTACCTCTTCACTGTTCCGGCAAGCGGCAGCGTCTTGCGTGTTCAGCGCATTGACGTCAGCTGCGGGTCCCGCCCTGCAGCCCCGCCCCAGCCCGGGCGGCCTGGACCGCGGAGCCGGGTCTGCAGGCCAGCGGGCGGCTCGCGCCATAGAGGAGGTAGGCTGTTTTCCCGAGCCCTGATGGGCAGGTCATAAAGGTTCGGGGCTCGCCGGACTCCCCATACCTGGCCAGGACTATGTGGTGTGGGTGCAAATGCGGCGGAGTGCGGGAGGGTTGCTGGGCCCCAGGCACACTCCCACACTCACCAGAAGGCGAGTGGTTCAGCCTCGGCCCGGTGCCACGCACCCCTGTGAAGACCCAGATGACATGCAGGTGTGGGCTGGCATGTTACTGTCAGTTACCAGCCTTGCACGTGCACCAAGAAAAGCCCCATACAACAAAACGAAACAATAATTAAAGCATGAGTCACGAATGTTCAAGCCATGGTTTTACCTCCCCGCTTTGCCACTCATCTTGCCTTTTATTATTATTTTTAAAATTCTCAGTAGTCTTTCTTTTCCTCTTTTGGTTGGAACAAGGTTGGACATTGTGGAACTTTTCTTAGTGTTCTCTTAATAAGGCGGTTACAAAGGCATTTGTCTTTATTCACAGATGGATTCACCTAATCCATCACTTGACTCAGTACTAGTTAGGGTAAGGTTAGTAAAGGTGAACACGGTGACAGATCTAATTTATAGGTGTACTAGTGTAACTCCAGCATGTTCCCTCTGATGTCTTTGTTTACCGATACTAAATGGAATTCCCATCTTCGCTTCATCTATCCATCTTCCTCTTTTAGAGCAGGAATTGATGAAAAAGAACAAGTTTTATAGTATTATGTCTGTATTTATGGATAAGTAAAATGCTGGATAAACATGCCCGTGAATGGACAGTGTATACTGTGCCCTCTCTACATCAACTAGTTGATATCCAGACATCTGTTACTATTTTGTATTGTTAGGAAGAATGCATTTTCCATTGAAATCTTCCTGATGTTTAAAGATTACATCATCAAATGCATTAAAGAAAGGAAATTGACACTGCTCTGGGGATTTATCTTCTCGGGATAGTGATTATTATTTGGATACTAATAATAAATAATAAATAAAAACATATAAACAGTAGGCAGTTTATATGATGAATGTCTGTCTTGACACATGCTGTTTTAGATGTTGGAAATTGAGTATTGAACACCCTCAAACCCCTTAGATTCTGGTGAAGATAGAATATATGTGCAGGTGGAAACATGGTTTTCGATGGGAATGAAAGCTAGAAAATGAAGCGGTAAGAAAATTGCTGTGACTGTGGTATGTGGGATCCAGGAAAAGGTCCCTAAAGAGGTGATGGTTTGGATGAGTCCTGAATGTTTAGAGTGAGTCATGGGAAGATCAGGAAGTTTCCAGTAACAAGGCAAAGTCTGGAAAGGAAGAGGTAGCCTAATGGGAGGGGAGTCCAGGTTGGCGCTAACAGGAAAGGGTGGGCGAGTGAACCTTTGTTGGAGATGACGCTGTGCAAGGAACAGGAGTGGCCTGTGTGAAAGGGCAGACTTCAAAGGTGCTCAAGCTCTCAGCAGTTTTGTTTTGATTATGAAATCATTGTTAATTCATTTTATATTTCCCCCTTTGGGGGTCCTCTTAATGAAGAATGGCCCTCTTTTCCCTAGCACTGTTTCCCACACAGTTGTTTTTCCTTTTCATTGCTGTGTGCAAGACTCAAACCCCTTGCTTATCTTCAGCACTAGCTTTTATCTCCTTACTCCCCATCTTCGACCATTTTCAATACAGTCTTTTCCTGCTTTCCATTGGAAAGCACTGGCAAGCAGTCCTGCTCTGTCCAAACATGTGCTAAGAAAGTGCAGCAGTAAACAGATTAGCTTTTTCCATTAGAACTTGTATTAATGACTAAGGATACTCTATCTTTATTTAGATCCTGCTGTTTTCTGGGCACATTGCATGCATTCTGTTCCTTCAGACATACTAAACTTTTCATCAGTGAAGAAAACATTCACTAAATCACCTCAGCTAGACTGATGGAGGTCATTAGCCTTACTCCTATTCCATTTACCATGCTCCACCCTTTCTACACCAAACATGTAACAAGATCTACAGGTTGGCGATGTTTCAAACTTGGTTCCTGATGTGACATTTTAGAGCTCATGGAATGGACCCTTTCAGTGGAGAAGGGGCTCTGGAATCATAGATGCTCAGTAGATTCTCTAACTCAACATGTACAACGGCCAAGCATGCCAAATGCCTACCTCCAAATTTTCATGCTGGTATTTTTTGTTCTGTTTCTTTCTTGAAAATCCCTAAGCAAAGGGTGTCTGCATATAGTGAAGAACAGCATGTCAATATGTAGAATGTATTGTTCCTGACCTCATAGAAGGCAGTTAAAAGCTGGGACAGTGTTTTTCTTTGGACTAAAATAATCCTCTTTTAATTTCCCCCTTTTTTGAAGAAGTATTATGTTAGCACTTTACATGTGCCCTTCCTTTTTGTTAGAAGGTTATCACTTGTAAGTGACTCCCTTTACAGTGTTACATATGGCTTGTTAGTGACTCCAAATACAGTGAGTGATATATTAATGTAGCATACAAAGCTCTGGGAGGGGGGAAATCCCAAGTTGTAGTCCAGCCTGGGCAGCTTAGCAAGACCCTATCTCCTAATTAAAATGACAAGACAGGATTGTAACTCAGGAAAAGAATATTTGAGCAGCCCTGGATTCAATCCACAGTGTATCAGAAATTTTTTGAATAAAAGTTTTAATTTCCAGAGATATTTGGAAGATCTTTAAAAGTTGATAAACTTTCCCAGCCTGATCTTATTCTTAGACATGTGGCATACAGTGTCCTGGTTCATTGTTTCTGGTAGCAAGTGGATTTCTGCCTGCGAATGAGGAAGTACTTGGGTTAGCTCAGTGATGTCATTTTTCTCATGCTACTTTAGAAAAGTAGAAACCAGCTTATAAACTTTATATGGTTGAAAAACCAGTTTGCTGTATGGTTGAGAAATAGTGTAGCGTGGTCCTACATTTTAAAAAGAACCTTTAATTGTAAGGTTCTCTTTTGATCAACTACAGAGGGTAATATCAGTAGATTTATAAAAATTAAAATCAGTAGTTTAATTTGCTTTCTGGCTGTCCTTTTGACCTGTTGTCATAATGGAAATTGAGTTTAATGGCTTTAGAATATATTAATAGAACTGGAATCTTTATTAAAGATATTTACACTTATGCAAAAGAACTTTTTTTTACTTTAATCCAAAATATCAAAACCGTGCATATAAACCAAGTCTCACTGTTTGTAAGGGTGCTCCTGCAGCCTATGCCCACATTCTTAGAGATCTAGGCTGTCAAGATCGGACCCCACATTGTAGGCATCCAGACTGTCTACTCATGGTGAGTCCTGTGCCCCAAACAGGGACCCTGATGGCCTCAGTGCGGCTGCTTGCATTCTTCATGACAGTTGGCCAAAGTTCTGCCTGTGTTTCAGAGTCTACCGTAATGTTGGACTTTTCTCAATTAAAACGTTCCTTTTGTCTCCAGTATGTGAACTTTCCCTTTTCATAGCACTTCTGGGACACTTTCTGCTTTTTAACCATAATACCTTTGGTCATAGGTTATTATAGATGCATCCTCAACTCTGTGTTGGCTAAGGTTAAAAAGACTTCATCTGTGCTCTACATGGAGTGGTTTGTGTAGTGTAGAGCCCTCTAACTTCATTTGCACTTTCATTACTGTCTTTGAGAGAAGTGCTGCTAAGTATTTCTTGGCTTTGATTCCACAGAACTATCTTCCTGTTGCAGCTTGGGTCTGACTTCTATAGTTTCCAGCCAATCCCTTTTGAGAAACTTAAATCTTTGGATGTAAACGTTGAGAGCATATTGCTACTGAAAAAGTCATGGTAAAATAGTTACAGTCATTAATATTGTCAATATAGATGGAAAAGCTGAGGTCCAGAGAGGTGGCCTAGGAGCTCTTGGGCCCCATCAACTCTTCAGCTCTCACTGACATCCTTCTGTGCCTGAGTTGTTGTAAATCCATCAAAGGTGACAGCAGCTTTTGAGGTGTTAGAAGTCCTTCCAGCACAGGCGAAGGCACCAAGTCAGGACTTGCTTTAGCATTGCTGCTGGTAATTAGCACAGAAGATTTGCTGTGTCAAGAGCTGTGTCATGGGGCTATGCTGCTAGCCTTTGTTATGGGACTAGCCTTTGCATTGTAGGTAGTTCAAGACCATCTCTGGTCGCTACCCATAGATGGACAATCACATGGCAAATGCCCCAGGCCTGCAAGCACATTTTGCTCCCTAATGCCCTATCCCATAGGGAACTCTGCTGTCTATAGTTTATTCCCCAAACCTTCGTCTAAGTTAGGATGCATTATTATTTTCCCTATCTTGGAAAACTTGTAAAAACATAAAAAGGGTAAGTAACTTGGCCAAGGGGAAAATACTGGGATATAAAATGAAGCAGTGTTCTTAATCTACCTTTATCCAACACAGTCCCTCTGACTTGCCACTTTAGTCATTAATCTAAGGATCCTATAAATCAGAAGGAAAATTCAGTGCCAGCAGGAGCCAGCTCATGCCAGAAGTAAACATGGTGAGTGGGTGGCAAACTCATGAGTTGGAGGCAAACTGGCAAGTTGGAGGCAAACTGGTGAGTTGGAGAGTATTTCTGGTTGCCCATTTTTCAAGACAAACTAGAAGCCTGGGGATTTCATTAGTGAAAATGCTCATCTCTGCATATTGACAGTTAATTCCCTAATTAGGAAGTGTGTAAGCCAGCAAAAAAAAAAAAAAAAAAAAAAAAAAAAAAAAAAAAACTGAGACACTACTGTTAGTTTGAGGTCTTTTTGGAGATATATGACAGTGCTTTGCTGACCTACAGAGATGGGCATCCACTCAATGATGGAGTCAGGTACATGCTGAGTGGAGGGTGTAGGTGGCAATGGGGATGGGTAAGTAAGGCTTTGTCTTATGGAAATTAAAGCTGGTCATCTAACATGCTCTGCCCCCAGTCTGCTGCTGCTGTAAACTAAACTGCCAGCTTTTAGCTGTGACAAGCATTGTTCCTAACTTTCTCTTTCATGACTTACACTTGCCCCAGTGTTTAAATAACATCTCGTGGGACGTTGAGAACACATGGACTCTGGAATTGAGTGCTTCCTTCCATCCTGGATAAATGAACCACAGCCGTACTTCACCCTGTTGAGAGCCGCTTACCCTGGAGTTCTTGTTTACCTTTCTTTGAACAGGGAAGTTCTCTGCCAATGTTTAGAAATAGTGAACTCTTGCTGGCCTTTGGTGTTTGCCCTGTCCCTCTGATCCTGCTCTCCTCAGTCCAGCCTATGGGAAAGGAGCTTTCACTCCCATGCTGTCTTTTCACAGCTCTCTCTGACGTGTCCACTCATTTCTTTTCCAGCCTTCCAGTTGTTTCCTTTGGTTCCCTCACCAGGGTTCCCCTGACCAAGGATGATTCATTGTTGGTGGACATGCTCCAGCTTAATCGATAATCGATTTTTGAGTTGCCTTTGTCTTCCTCTTCATTGATACATTGAATAGCCTTTCAGGTCATTCAAAGTCATGTTCTTCTAAGGTTAGCCTTCTCTTGATGGCATTTCTGGTACTCAGCCTTCTTTGTTTCTTTCTATACTTTGTTTTCAAACTACTTGTATAATTTGTACATGAGGATAGAGAGAATGTCCTTTCCATCTTACTTTACTTAGCACAGTGTTGTACAAACAGCAGATGCAGTAAATATGCCCATCCCAGGCATATAGTTGATGTATTTGTGCTTTCTGTATATGCTCAGGACTTTTGTTCCTTGCCTTTGTATATTAGAGAGACAGATGACCAATCTAATTTATTTGGGAAGGTTAGGGCATTCTTATTAATTCCCTTATCAAGAGTAGAAACTGAGATTAATATTCTTTATTTGGGGCTAAGCATAGTTGTGCATGAAAGAGGGTCAGGGCAAGGTCACCCCCCCCACACACACACAAACATACATACTACACAGTGAGTTCATGAAACCCTATCTCAAAAAGCCAAAATCTTCTTGGTATATTAATGTATCATGTTGAAATTCTAAACATGTGTATAAATTTCTTTATTTTAGTTAGCAAGTACCCAGACTCGATTCTCCCCACTTCCTTTTTTGAGACAGGGTCTCTTTATGTAGTCTTGGCTGTCCTAGAGTTCACTTAGTAAGACTTAGCTGGCCTTAACTCACAGAGATCCTCTTGCCTCTGCCTCCTGAGTACTGGGACTAAAGGCTTATGCCACCACTGCTGGCCCTCTATATGTTCATACATTGGTAATTGTAGTTATAAATCTAACAAGCAAATAAGATGTCTTGCATGTCTGCCATTTCTCTAGGATACATAATTATTCTCTAGGAGGTTTTCTGTTTTTGTTTTCTTATTTTTCTTTTTCATTTTGTTTTGATTTGGTGGGGCCTCATATAAGCCAAGCTGGCCTGGAGGTCCCTGTGTAGCTGAGAAAACCTTCAACCAGTGCTTCTCCTGGCCCTGTCTCTAGAGTGGGTACCACTACACTTGCATTTCTAGGAGCTTTTAATGTGTAAGAAAAATTGTTAAGGATAACTCATTGTTCTATAGGAGCTTTTGAACTTGTGCTTCACAAAAGATGTGTGAAATATATATATATATATATATATATATACATATATATATATTATATATATATATTCAGATGGGGGAAATCCTTATTTTAGTTTTCATTTTTAAAAATACCTTTTATTTTTTGAGCTTATAATTACATCATTTCCCCTCCCTTTTCTCCCTCCAAGTCCTCACATATTTCCCTCTTTACTCTCTGTCACATTCATGGCCTCTGTTTTTATTGTTGTGTGTGTGTGTGTGTATTGTATTCCTCAATGCATAAGTATAGCCTGCTCTGTTTGTATAATGTTACTTGTATGTAAATGTTCTCAGGGTTGACCATTTAGTATAATAGAGGTCAGTTTTGATGGTACCTATACATATTATACCTAGAAGTAATCTGTTACTATAACAAAACAACTGATGTAAGGTAATTTTATGAATAAGAGGTTTATTTTGTAAATAGAGCTCCTGCATGCTTCAGCAGTCTCCTGACACAGACGAGAGTTAATCTGAGGGAGGTTCAATTGATGGATTGCCTATATCAGAATGGTCCATGGACATGTCTCTGGGGGCAGTCTTGGTTGCTAATTGATGTAAGAGGGCCCAGACCACTAGGGAAAAGCCGTCCCTGGAAGGTGAACCTGGGCTTTTTAAGAAAGGAGCTGAATGCAAGTCTGGGAGTAAGCCAGTGAGCAGTACTCTTCCATGGTTCCTTCTTCTGCTGCTGTTTGAGTTCCTGCTCTGACTTCCTCAGTGATGGACTGTGGTCTGAAGTATAAACCCAATAAGCTGTTTTTTCCCCAAGTTGCTTTTGGTAATTGTATTTATCACAGCAACAGAAAGCAAGAGAACAACATGCCACCTTTTGCTAATACAGTTTCTAGAATGGGTGCATTTTGAACACATTGTGAGAAATAAAAGAAGCTCCAACTAATACATCATATTCATTCATATGAAATATTCAAAACAGATCAGTGTTGTCGGGGAAGGACAAAGAGGGGGAATAGGGAGTTACTGTGTAATTGCTATGAAATTTCCATTGGCAGTGCTGAAAATATTTTGGAACTATATAGAGGTGAACATTATACAATATTGAGAATTGTACACTCAATTTTTGTAATTTTATATTATGTAAAGTCCACCTCAGTGTTAAAAAGAGAGGCTGTTTAGCTCATTGTTTTGGAGGATGGAAACCCATGGTGAGACAGCTCCATAGCTCAGCCTCTGGCAAGGGTCCCTGACTGTCTCAGCATGGCAGGGGAATAGACAGGAAAAAGCTTTGTGCAGAGATCGAATGCTAAAACAGAAGACTTGGGGCCCACAACTTCTCTTTTGCAACCTTGTGCCTTTCCCAGAACCAGCCATTCCCTGGGAACTGCACTAATGCCTTTCTCCAGTGAGCCAATTACCCCCGCCAGGGCCTGTCTCCTAATGCTTTCCCCATCTGTTACATGGCTGGCTCTCCACATTGAGAATAAAGATGTTAGCACCTGAGCCTTTGAGGGAGGCACCCAGAAGCCCTGGGGGATCAAAAGTGTATTTTGAAGAGGTGACACATGAGCTTCCTTGAGCAGTGGGTGGGCTGCTGATAGGTGATTGACAGAACAGGCCTTCTAGGTAGGGCTGAAGTATGGCAAAGGTGCAAATGACAAAACCTATACTTAGCAGACAGAGGGTTGAGTGCTGGGAAATTGGAAAGACTGGGTTGTTGAGTGAGAGATGAATGAAAAAAGGCTTCTGAGGACTGGTAGGGGCTGTTTTTTTGTTTGTTTGTTTGTTTTTACTCCAGTGAGGATGATGCAAGCAGCATAGTCAACCTTAACATGTTTTCCTCTCAGAGGTGTAAATAAGACCTTACTGACTGGTGATTAGTAACTATTCTTAGATATTTGGAAGTGTTTATAGGTAATGTGTATATGTCAGTATCTTTGTTTAGTCACTATGATTTTGACTTTGTAATTGCTTATTTCTAAGAATTACAAGATTAAACTTTTTGAGAATGTTGTTACTTTAAAGTCTTTGCAGACACCTGCTAAGGTTTTAGAGGTCCTCCTACAGCCCACATGGGGGACCATGCCCATCATTCCTACACTTGGACTTTTGGGGGTGGCAGTAGAAGTTCAAGGTTATCCTCTAATACATAGCAGGCTAAAAGCCAGCCTGAGTTACATGAGATTCAGTTTCCAAATAAATGAGAGGGGACAGAATGGAGGGAGAAAGGAGGAGAAAAAGAGGGTGGGAAGCAGTGTGGTGTTTTCACTTTGGGTATGCAGCACACTGTTTTCTTGGGATATCAGCCTGTAGTTGCATTGCATCTCTTAGTATTCTTTATTCTTTGATCCGATTCTGTTTTCTGAAACACAGATTAGTTTTATAAAGGTCATCGTGGAAGTTGTACCTGATTCTTGTCATTTGCAGACCTAATTTCTTGTGTAAGTGTGAAAAAAAATCTAATGAAAAAGAGAAATACTTAAAAAAATCTAGTTATCAGTATTTTAAAATGACATCTCAAGATTGTATTCACTACATTTTCAACTACAGACATTTGTCTGTGGTAGAGATTAGAAAATTATTTTGAAGCTGTGACCATCATGTGTATATATTGCATTGTAGGAAATGATACATGCAAAAAAAAAAAGACTCAGAATTGGTCTACTGTAGAAAGTAAATTAAGGGGCTGGAGAAATGGCTCAATGGTTAAGAATTCATGCTGCTCTTCCAAAGGACTTGAGTTCATTTCCCTGTATAGTCTCATGGTTATCTTACAACCCCACCTGTAACTCCAAGAGATAGTCAGATGTGTCTGGCCTCAATGTGCACCTGCACTATGTGCACATACCCATACACAGACCCATACACACACTTAAAAAGATAAATCTAAAAAAAGCAAACTAAGATTGGACTGAGCACTCAGTAGTCTCTTATTCTCTGCTCATCGACCAATTCTGAGTCTCTCTGCATGAATTGCCATCTGATGCAAGAAGAAGCTTCTGATGAAGGTTGAGCAGTGTATTGATCTATGGACATAGCAATAAGTCATCAGGGGACATTTTAGTTTAGCAGATAATACCAGGATCTCCAATAGGGCCTATGACCTATCTAGCCACAGGTTCTTGACCTTATTGACTGTCTGTTTAGCCACAGATTCTTGGCCTTGTTGACAGTTATATCTAATTTATAAAAGTTGGTTGGTAACTTCTATAACATGCGTGCCACTGTTGCACCAGTGAGCTTATGTTACCAGGCAGGGCACTGTTGTAGCTTTCAGCATTCACAGCTGGGTGAGATTGATGTTTACATTTCTCCTCCAGTAGCAGGCATATCATCTTCAAGCATTATGAAGCTAGCCAGTAGGAAAGAAGCTTCTAGTTGAGTACCAGCTAATTTTTCCATGTTTTGTGACTCAAGTATATTGGTATGATCAACAATATAGTCTAATGACCAAATTCTGGACGGGAACAAACAGTGTTGGCCATAGCCTATAATGTCTGGGATTCAATGAGACTACTGGCCAATAACCTCAAATGAGGTAACCCATTGCTCTGAGAGATTGAGGAAAAAAGAATTTTAGTTGCTGTGTGGAGATGAAATGTTTTGAGTGTAATATTAGAGGCTAAGATGCCAAATCCAGTTGAGTAGTAGAAGGGCCTTTCTAGGAGGGACTCAGGATCGGAGAGACAGTAGAAATGGAGGATGGTTACCCCGCTGTTCCAATTATCCTGGAGTAACTGATAGCAGCTTCTGAAAAACATGAGAAAGAAATCAAAGAACCCAGAGCCCATCTTGGGAGAGGCTCTCACTAAAGCAGAGATGAGGTATGATGGTAGAATTCTACCCACATGAGTTAGCAGTGTAGAGTGACTATCAGGTGTTGACCCCATCAGGGTAGGTGAGCTGACAAGTCTTATTCACCACCCAACAGGACCTTAGCCACTTTGCAACCATTGCCCAAGCAGCATTCCCAGTGATACCATTATTATCTTGAGTTTGCGTTGGGGTTTTCCCTTCTTGAGTTACTTCCTTGTTTTGTTTTCTCTTCTGACCAGATGTAGGTTCTACTGGCAGCAGGGATCTTTGATTCAACATTTTGAGCTTTTTAAGTGTCTCTGGCATTAACATTTTCTTGATGACTAGGGCTTGCTTATTAACATTGGAACTCTTAGTAAACTCACATAGGACCTATCCCAAAATTGTTTTTTGTTCTGCAAATAAATTTACTTCATTAGTTCTTTTTTTATCTTTATACTTTGAAGAGAGTATGTTATGGAACTTTTTGGCTTTTAGTTCCATCTATCCTGTGTTGATCCAGTAATTTATGTATCAGACAGTGTCTCGCCCCTGACCTTCTGGTTCACCTCACTGCTTATTTTTATTTGGATTTGAATAAATATTCTCTACTTCATGCATCCAAACAGAATGGCTGTTCTGTCTCCAGTTGTCCTCCCTCTGTCTTCTCCATTTCTGTATGCAATAGCTTCTTCATGTTCCCTTCTGGTTCTCATTTCTTTCCATACCTCATGCCCAATCTCACCCCAGATGCTCTGGGCTTGGCATGAGAACCAGGTAGTTCTCAGTTTTCATCACCTCTACTGCCATGACCTAGTCTCCCAACTCCATATTTTTTTTTCTGAGTTACTGCCATATTGTGTCCGCTGAGAGGTCCTTGGATTCTGCTTCTCTTCACAGTGTCCATACTTACTGTACACACTGGCCATAATTGTCTTCTGTAGAACACTTTCTAGCGTATTCTATCTTATTTGGAGTGGAAATCTTCATAGTGGTGCCTGTGGTCCCACATGCCCATGCCTTGTTACCCTTTCCAGTTCTTATCCTCTTGTGCTAGCTCGCATGCTTCAGCTGCTCTAACTTGCTGGCCACACTCCTTCCTAGGTGGCTAGCCTCACCCTGGGCCTTTCCTCAGCCTGCTGCACCTGCTCGTCCTGATATCTGCCTGGTACTTGTCCCTTGTCTCCTGTTAGTATGGCTCAGATGAACCCACCAGTGACATAATCATGGCCAGTTTCAATCACAGTGTTCCCAAACCCTTGGTTTTATTTTATGTTATTTGTATCTATGATCTCTAGAAGGTAAGCTCATCCAGCAGAGGAGATGACCTGGGTTTGTTAATCACTGAATTCCGGTGCTCAGAGAATGGCCTGCTTAAGCTCCAGTATGTGGTTGACAAATGAGTGAAGTATGCCCATGGAAACCTTTGGATTTTTATCTATTCTGAAATCTTACAGTACAGGTTCTTATTTTGACTTTCAGTACATAGTTAAAGCCTATCTCATAAATTATGAAAACACTGTCACATTCTTATCCAGTCTTTGTATCTTAATACTTCTCTCAACACACTTGTCAACTAAAGTTCAGTAATATTTTTAATATTGCTAAAAGAATATTTCATGTTTGATTATATTTCTGTTGTATATTTGCTTATATGTACTGTCTATAGAATGATGTAGATATAGTAACTCCATCATCAAAAGTGCTCACAGCCTGTGTGTTGTGAAACTACTCTGAGACAGTTTGCAAGTATCTTGATGCTTACCCTTCAGTACTTCGACATGTGTCTCTTCTAAGGGTGTGGGTATCCCATGTAACACGTTCAAAATGCTAATCAGTTCTGCAATTGGTGTTTGTAGCCTTTCCCTTTTTTGTTCTTGAAAAATAAAATTTTCTTTAAAACTGGTAAAAATAATGTGTGTGTGTTGGGGGAAGGGGGGGGTGTGCATGCATGTGTATACCTCTGTGTGGGTGTGCTCTAGTACCTGTGTGCATAGGCTCACTGAGCTGTGGTGTACATGTGGAGTTAGAAAACTACTTTGTGGAGCCTGTTGTCTTTTCCAACCTCTCTGGGCTCCAGTGACTGAACTTGGGCTATCATGCTTGGGCTGTATATGGTTTTACCCACTGAAACATCTCACAGACCCTTGTTCTTTTTAAATTTGTTTTTCAAACCAGGACTTTCATCACTTTTTATGTTTGCCCTTTATGAGCTTTTCATTTTGAAGAGGTTTTACACTACTGCACTTACTGTTTGTTGACTGGTCTTTTTATGGGATTGATTACTTCCTTATAGCTGATTGCTTATAACTACATGCAGGTTAAACATTTATAGTGGGGAGTATTCTGTAATTGTTGTTACATGTTTAATGCAACACAATAAATGATACCATGTGGACTTCTTCCAATATTGATCCAAGTGCTGACTGCCAGGTCTCCCCTCTATAAAGGTGTATTGCCCTCCAATAGAATTGAACTTATTCAAGAGGTATTTAATAACAAATTTAATACTTGTTAGTATCTACTAATGTATTTTTGCCTTAAGAATCCCTGCACTGACAGTTGTAAACTGGCTTTTCTAATTTTCTTTCTCCTACATGTTTATCTGCCCTCCTGACTACTCTTAATCTGTTATTACAATATAACCATAATCTATTAAGATTTAGGTTTTTTCCCAGCATGAATTCTAACCGTGCTGTTATTAGTCATACATAAATTTTCACACACACTGTCTCAGATGAGACAGTAGGTGGTCTTTCAAGATAGCCTGCACAAAACTTTTTTTAAATAGTCATGAGATTTTGCTTTTTCTAAGAAATCTGTATTTATAAGAAGACTGTAAAAGTGTTCTCCACAGGTTCTAATAGATGTGTAGACAGAAATCCTTTATTGCTTCAATTACCATATGAAATACTGGATTTTATTATTACATCTCTATGCATTGTTGATTCTCTTCTCCCACCCCCTTCCAGCTCCTGATGCCCCACTCACAGTTTGTATTCTTTATGTTTATGATTAGATAATGATTGATCTTGAATTATTTCTTTACATGATAAATAAGTTAGAGGTTAAAATTTATTTTTTCATTTTTATATGGTTGTCCTAGCATACTTTTATGAAAATAGTCTTTATTTCTGTATTCCATTGCTTTGATATTTTCATCAAAAGTCAAATGTCCATGTCCATGTGGATCTATATGGGGCCCATCTATATCCCATGATCTAGTCCTTTATCCTTAACCTAATAGCAGCATATTGTTATGATTGCTGAAGTTTATGAAAAGCCTTTAAGATGCATAGCTGTCTAGTTGGGTTCTATTTCAAGATTGCCTGAGGCATTCGCATCTTTGCATTTCTTTTTTAAAAAACTTTAAAATTTTTCTTTTAGTTTTGGAGATTGTAACTACATAATTTACCCCTTCCCTTTCTTCCCTGTATACCCCTTCTTGCTCTTTTTCAAATATATGACCCTTTTTCATGAATTTTATTACATATGTACATATGTAATATATACATACACATATATTCTAGATACATAAGCATATATATTCATTTATCTGTTCCTAAATACATAAACACAACCTGCTTAGTCTGTATAATGTTACTTGTATATATGTTTTCAGGGGTAGCCATTTTGTATTGGGTAACCAATTGGTGTATTATTCCCTGGGGAATATTAGTCTCCACTCTCAGCATTCCTTAGTTTCCTATATTTCTTTGTGTAGTGTTGAGACCTCGTGGGCGTTCCCCATCCATGCTATCCATGTTAGCATGTCCATTGTTATTGTCTTGTTCACCTCAAGGTAGTCATAGTCAGGAGACTTTATGTCTGTAGCTTCTGACATTCATGGGAGACACTGGCTCATGGCAATTCCCTGATTCTCCGGCTCTTGCAATCTTTCTGAATCCATTTTAGCATTGATCCCAGAGAGTGTTTTGTATGCATTGAGACTGGGCTCCACAACTCTGCATTTTAATTGGTTGTCGTTTTCTGTAATGGTCTCCATCTGTTGCAAAGAGATGTTTTCTTGGGGAGGGGTGAGAACTGTACTAATCTGTGGGTACACAGACAAATGTTTAGAATGTAGATAGGAATTATGATGGTTTAATAACCTGGCTGCCCCTACTAAACAGGGCAAACTCCCTATCCCTATTTTATGGCAATCGATAAAATAATAGATGCATAGGTAGAAGTCCTTTATTTTTCAATTAGTATACAAAATAATGGACTTTATTATTGCATCTCCATATATTGTTGATCCTCTTCACCATTTGCAGTAGTGGTGGCTATTTACTGTTTGTTGTCACTTTTGTGTGGAAGCAGATGAGGTTGAAGCTTGCCTCCATTTTGCACACAGGATGGGGACAGATGTAGTGAAATGACCCAGAAGATGTAAACAAGTCTGTGGAAGCAGAAAAGATCTTTTTGTGCTCTCACTCTCTTGAGGAAACTGCATGAGAGTGAGATAATTTTGCTGCAGGTCCAGTCAGTCATGTAGGTAAAGAAAGCACTGTGCAGTTCAGGAAGTTATCTCCTGTGCCAGTGCGTTCCAGGCTATTCCTCACTGTCTCTTCTGTTGGGTTCAGTCTGGTTTTATGTTGAGGTCTTTGATCCACCTGGTCTTGAGTTTTATGCAGGGTGATAGTTATGGATCTATTTACATTCTTCTATATGCAGATATCCAGTTAGATCAGCACCATTTGTTGAAGATACTTTCTTTTTTCCATTGTATATTTCTGGCTCCTTTATGAGAAAACAGGTATCCTTAGGTGTTGAACTAATTCAGCCAATAGTCTTTGAGGTACCAGCCCCTTCAGGACTGAGTCTCAGGTGCTACATGCAGACAGGGAGGCACCAAGCTCTCTCTTGGGTGGTGGTCACAGGACAGATAGCAGAATCCAGCGCCTAAGGGCAAAAGACCTGGGTGGTTCTCTACCCTGCTTTGTCATTTGTGATTTCTCAATAAATTCCTGACTAACCTTTATCTGGGCTTTTGTGGACTCTATTACAATTTTCCATTTTACATAGGTGTGCAAATTTAAGTCTGGGGTCTTTATTTTGGTTCCATTGATCAATGTGTCTGTTTTTATGCCAGTACCATGTGGTTTTTATTACTATAGCTGTGATACAGCTTGAAATCTGGGATGGCAATACCTCTGGAAATTCTTCTGTTGTACAGGGTTGTTTTAGCTATCTTGGGTTTTTGTTTTTCCATATGAAGTTATATATTGTTTTTTAAGGTCAGTTAAGAATTATCTTGGAATTTTGATGGAGATTGCATTGAATCTGTGATTTGCTTTTGGTAGGGTGGCCATTTTTGCTATGTTAATCATACTGATGATGAGCATGGGAGATCATTCCATCATCTGATATTTTTTCAGTTTCCTTCTTAAAGGCTTGGAGTTTTTTTTATCGTACAGGTCTTTCACTTTTTAAAAAAGACAGGCATGGTATGTACTCACTTATAATTGGGTATTAACTGTAGAGTAAAAGATAGTCATGCTGTGGTCCACAGACCCAGAGAGACTAAGTAACAAGGAGGGCTTATTGGGGGGGGGGAGCACAGGACAGACAAGGATCTCCCTGAAAAGGGGAAATAGAACAGATTTTGAGTGTGGACTGGGAGCCTGTGGGGTTGGGAACAAGAGGGTTCAACTGAGGGCAGGGAGAAATTACTGGGAGAAATGACTGGAATTGATGACGTTTGGGGGGTGAGGTGAAAACCTAGTGCAGTGGAAGTTGGTGAAATTTCCGAGAGTAACCCTACCAAAGATTTATAGTGATGGGGGGCATGGAGTCTGACTTGGCCGTCTTCTATAACCAGTCAGGGCCTCAAGTGGAAGCATTAGGACACCAACCCAGCCACAAAACCTTCAGACCACAGTTTGTCCTGCCTGCAGAGTGCTCTGGGACTGGAGCCTAGCAGAATCCTCATTAGAGAGACCAGAGAGACTTCATTCAGCAACTGATGGGAGCAGATGCAGAGTCCCACAGCCAAACATTAGGAGGAGCTTGGGGCATCTTGTGGATGAGGGGAAGGAAGTATTGGAGGAACCCGAGAGGTCAGGGATACCATGAGAACACGGTCCACAGAGTCAATTGACCAGGACTCATGGGGGCTCACAGTGATCAGGGAGCCTGTAGGAATCTGACCTAGATCCTCTGCATATACTATGACTGAGTAACTTGGTATTCTTGTGGGATTTGTGACAATGGGGAAGGGGTGGCTGCTGACTCCTTTGCCTATTTCGGGGACCCTTTCCCTCTTACTGGGTTACTCCATCCTTGATGTGATCGTTTGTGCCTAATCTTTTTGTTGCATACTATGCCATGTTTGGTTGATGTCCCTGGGAAGCCTGCTATTTTCTGAGGGGAGATGGAGCGTGGATGGATCTGGTGGAGAAGGGAGGTGGGGGAAAGAGACTGGGGTGGGGGAGGGGAAACTCTGGTCAGGATATAATATATGATAGAATTAGAAAAAGAAAGAACGAAAGATGCACACATGCACTGTGCAGGATGGCGTGTTCTGTCTGCAAATACTTCTGGCGTGGTCTCTTCGTCATATATGATCACATGTGTTTAATGAATTTATTAGCAGAGTAACATGAGAAAAATACAGATGCTCAAATGGTTTTGCTGTCTCTTGAATCAGAATATCCATTAGAAACTGGCATTTAACCTATTCATGGTTTACAGACATTGACACTCTCACTTTGTGTCTCAGCCAGATCTCCCTTGAGAAGAAAGCTTTAGCATTTTCTAGGAAAAAAAGAGAGAGAGAACACAGTAAAGCAAAGCAAATATTTTCAACTTGGTGGACCATGGACTTTCTTCTGCAAATGTTTGATGTTCATTCCTGATGTTACAGTATGCGAGCATCCAAAACAGCACAAATGGAATGGCAGATTTCTAGTAAAAGTTCCAGAAACATGCTTTGGCTGACTTAATGTGAGCAAAAATAATGAATATAGAGACTTTAAATGTGTTCATATCGTCTTTTATACTCCTGCCATCTTAAAAGAAAATACCTGTGGTTTCCTTGGTCTAAGGATCATGGCAGACAGAGCAGACCTATCCCTAACACAATTTAAAATCAAGGTGTGTGAGGCAAAATTGCTTAGCTGTGAATTTAAAGATCTGTGAGCTTCAGAATAGATAAAAGTTGTTTTAAGTTTTACATAATTTATCTGCTCAATGTTGTTGACCTCATTGACAAAGAAAGCGTGCAAATATTTTCAAAATGGAAACCATTGCTTTCTTTCACAACAACATGGAGGTGATTCCTACAGAGGTTCTCAAAATGTTTTGCTGATTTGCTGACTCTGAGACAAGTAACCCAAACACTGTGAGCTAATGTCACCAGTTTGGAGGAAAATAAGAGGGCTGTAGAGATTCTTGGCTGACTCTGTTCTGAATCCTAACAGCATGACATGCGGACTTAGTTTCTCCTCTTTTAAACAGACTGTGTACAATATACATTTGAAAATGAGGAAAAAGTAAAAGGAGGAAAATAAAATCTCCTCACTCACAAGTAATCTTTGCTAGCATATGATATATCATGAATACAGTCTTTTAAGAAATTAGTTTTACAGTCCTGTTTATACACATGTATGTGCTCCACTTAGCATTAGAGTTTTAATCCAGTTATTATAGCCTAAAGCATTATCCTAAGTCATTATAAAGGCTTGACAAAAGATCTATTTAAATCAGTCTTACATAGCTATTCCAGGTAACAATTTGTCTAATTGTCCCTTTTATTAAGTAGTAGGTTAGTTTTCTGATTAAGACTATTACAGATATTTATTTTATGATTAAAAATTTTAATAGAAATTGTATTAAAAGGCTACATTCATGTACATGAATGTAGAACTACCAAGTGAACACAGGGTCAAAAGGTAGAACTGTACCGCATTACCTAGACAGACTCTGCTTTGAGCCTCCAGTCACTATGCCCCTCTCTGCCTCCAAGGCAACTACCGACTGACCTCCGGTGCTATAGATTAGCTTTCATTAAATATCTGTGGTTTGGTTAATTTCCTTTAAACATCTAAAGGTAAAGTTTCTGTAGCAAGAGGTATATTTTAAAATACCAGTCCGTTTTGTTTAATTGCTTTAGAAAATAATATGTTATATGATGCCATTACATGATACAAATGATGGAGAGGACTTTTTACCTAAGAGTGGGAAAGAAGAGAGCAGAGCCAATTGGAAGAAGAGAGGGTTCTGGGAAGTGAGTAAGATTGAATGAGACCACAGCACCTTGGGGAAATCTTAGCAACCTGTTTTCAAATTCTGTTTCATCCTAACGATGATCTTGGTCTGAATGCTGCCAGTCATGTGACAGAAAGGTGAACATATGAATTTGGATACAAGTACCACCCAACTTTCTGTCCACATTCATGGCCAAAACAAAACATAAATATCTGTGGAGCCAGACACACAAACATTATCCTCTCACAGGGAAAGGTAACACTGGATGGAAAGCTGGAATGCCCAGCAGTGCAGCCACTCACTTGTTTCTGTTCAGTGACCACTCCCCATCATTTAGGAATCTGCTCATTTAGATTACTCTTCTTCAGTCTTATTCTAGAATGAAGCACTCCAGGTCTTGGGGAATCCCTATATGGAATCATAACTTCTGTAGTTATCAATCTGGAGTTTGCATAGTACTGGACTTTTGGGGGTATAAATCCTACCTTCCTGAGAAGGTGCCTAGAAAACATACTTGTTCATGAAGAGGTAATGGGGAAATGCTAAATTTAGTGAAGTCTTTTTGGCAGAAAACAAATCCTTACTAGGAACTATTTTATAGCTAGTTCATGTGTTCTGTTTCCACCATCTGGGGAGATATTTGGTTTATGGCTTCCTAGCCCACAGGTAATAACAAAACCATGGAGACTTACTTGCTGGTGTGGCCAAGGAGCTGGCTGTAGGTTCCAGGGAATACTCTGGTGTTGTGCTTAATACCCTGTCTTCACCGTTTCCTACTGTAAGTTTGTTTTCTTACTCAATGGCATTCTTTTCTAAAGCAGCTACTTAGTAATATTGAGTACAAGTGTTGCTTCTTATTATACTTACTCATTTTTTCCTGTCCAAACATAAATGTCTTATGACAAAGCCCTGTGGCTCAATTAGACTGAATCTCCCGCTGGTGAGGATGCTTGTATGACTCCCTCATGGGATTAACATAGATTTTCTCTTTTGTTCTCTGCAGGTTGCTTCTCACTAGGGATGGTGGAGTTGGATGGAGACTCCTTCAATCCTCCTCCAGGATGAACCACCAGCCAGAAGACATGGAAAATACTCTGACTGGGAGCCAGAGTTCACATGCTTCTCTACGTGACATCCATCCCATCAACCCTGCACAGCTCATGGCCAGGATTGAATCCTATGAAGGAAGGGAAAAGAAAGGCATATCGGATGTCAGGAGGACTTTCTGTCTGTTTGTTACCTTTGACCTCTTATTTGTAACATTACTATGGATAATAGAGTTAAATGTAAGTTGATTTTGTTCATAACTTCTTGTTTCCAGATGTACAGAAGTTTAATTTTTTTCTCATCATTTTTGTATTATTTAGTGAATTCCATCCTTTTTCAAATGATGTAGTGGATACCATCTCCAGCTGACTTAATAAGCACTTCTTACTTTTTAGTGTTAGTATGTGAAACTCACCTGGTAAACTTCAAGTTCACTTCCTCTGGGATTACAAAATTTGAATTCCTGGTACTTAGTTTAATGATACAGAGTTGAGACCAACACAGCCTGTAGGATGGATTCAGCTGTCTGGCTTTACAAAACCTCTCTAGGACACTGCAGTACTCATTGTACATGGCCTGGTTTATCCATGCCTGTGCCTTGGTTTGAGAGGTTGAGGAAAACCTGACTTCAAAGGCAAAAATAACTATTTCCTGGGTCTTTTTAGATCTTCCCCTTAAAAACAAAGACAAAATATTGAGGGTGGAGAGATGGCTCAGTGGTTAGGAGTACTGGCTGTTCTTCCAGAGGACCTAGGTTTGATTCTAAACAACATGATGGCACACACATCTGTTAACACCAGTTCCAGGGGATCTGATGCCCTCTTCTGGCCTCTTAGGACACCAGGCACACACATGGTGCATAAACATATATGCAGGCAACAAAGCACCCATGTATATAATTTTTAATATTAAAATATATGTGTAAAATGCTTCTGAAATATGCATTCTATATATATCCACTTTTTCATTCTCTTGTTTAAGATTTTGCAAAAGAGGTAATTTCTTCATATTTTGTTGAACAAGTTCTAGAATAATTTGGAGAACTATTGGATTATATTGCCCAATAATTATGTATGTAAGTACTGCCAAATAGAAATAAAATGCAAACTTGGACATATATTATTTTAGGTTCTCTAGTCATACATTAATAAAATAAACAGGTGGAAGTTATTGTAATTCTGCGTTTGTCTAAGCCAGATGCTGTTATTCTTAAAGCCTTGGGTCTGGTTGCTTGTGTTTCTCACCACCTAACCTGAGCCCCCTGAAAGACACTCCTTTATTGAAACACTGTCCACCTTATCTGTCAGTGGTTCATTTTGTCCCTCAGCCATTCTGGCCTCCTGCTTTGAGAATGGAACAGGCTCTATCTATCTTAAGACCACTATAGTAGTGTTCCATTTGTATGAAATTATTAGTTTCCTGTATCCTCTTGGAGACTGTGAGATCCTGTCATGCTGGTATCAGTGTAAATGTCACCATTATTCTGTCACTGTCTTGTATCTATGTGTTGTGATTCTTTGTTGTTGTTGTCTTTTACACAATGGCAAGCTCCTGAAGACACACATTGTTTTACTTACTGAAGTATTTCTTGTATTTGGAACAATGCTGTGCACTCAGTAGGTTCCTGGCAGATACTTTATCAATGAGTGAATATCATTGTGAAGATCACCAGCAATGGTGAGCTGCTAAATTAAGCTAGAGGCAGGTTGGCAGCAAGAACACAGTCAGAAGCTGGTGAAGGAATGCCACTCAAGGTGCCTAACTAGGGAGAAAGAACTCATCTGAGAGACACATTGAGGAGGTGGTGGCAGACTTGTTGACAGTCAATTTGTATCCACCCCAGTGTTTCAGACCACTCTGTTGATGGAACCCAGAAGAGTATAGAGACACTGTCCCTTACGCAAAGTGCTTGCGCTCAGAGGTGCTTCAAACTCCAGATTGTGAGGGTATTAGAATATTTACATACACATAGAAAGATATCTTTGGAATGAGACCAAGTATAATGACAAATTTACTTATTTATACTTTATCCATGTAGTCTGATGGCTGGGTTACACTCTCCAGGGGACCTGAAGTTGAACTGAGACCCTTCCTGTGAGATCAAATGTGGAAGTTCCCACTTGCAGAATGAGTACTTAGAAAGCCTCAGGTTTTGAAGCAATTAAGATTTCAGATGTGTGGCTAAGGGATGCTCGGTTTATTCTAGAAAGATGATTGGAAGAGTCTTGGTTTGAACTGTAGTGGTCTACTGGAGAACCCCTGAATGAAAGATTATGAAATAAGGATTTAAAATTTAAGTTTGGTTGCAGACATAGACTATAAGAACTCTGCTAGTAGGCAACAGAGAGTTAAGATACAGTGCACCCAGAGGGCAAAGAAAAACATTTCCTCCTGGCCAGTGTGCGTTCAGGAAGCAGAAGCAGGAGGGAGCTCTCTGTGCTAGAGAACCTTCTTTGTGTGGGCCACTGGAAGTAATATTCTGGGTGGTAACTTTTTGTAGTTTGCAGAGACACAGCATGAGGCTACGTGGCTTGCATGACTTCTCTTTTCTATGCTTAACTTGTGCAGATCAATAGCCAAGTAGGTCTATAGCTGACTTCTATGCTTCACTTGTGCAGATGAACAGCCAAGAAGATCTATAGCTACTTGTATGACAAGTATTGATTAATACTTGTCACTCAGAACCCTAAACTCCTTAATACTTGTAATGCACAAAATAGTGTCCATGCTTTGCCTCTAATCCTGTAGCAAATGCAAGTCAATGGAATAGCTAAGACCTCGCTGTCCATGTGACCATTTCTATACCAAGTTGAGCAACTATGGAATCTTGTGAAATGATTCTTTATTAATTTCCCTTCTTACCCAGTTGCCTGCTTAGTTGTTCTGTCCTTTTCTAAGGTGTCTGTTAGGACTGCTTTTGTACTCAGAAAGAAATTTGAATTGACAAGGCTGAGCCACAGCCCAAGGTTATGGAGAGCCTGCCTGGGCTGCATAAATGGCCTGGAATATGACTCCTACCTGATTTTTTTTTAAATTACTGTACATAATTTAATCTCCAGAATTCTGAAGTTGATCATTTAAAATCCATTTTGGTAGTGTAAAGAACAAAAAGGAGGGCATCCTATTAGATTTTATTGTCCTCATTTGTTATAACTGTGTTATATATGTTTCTAGGTCCAATCTGTTCCTATTTTTTAATGCAAGAAAATGTATGTGTCAAATTTTTAAATATCAAGAGCAAATTAAAACAAAACTAGCCTAGAAAATATTGGCACATATGTTCTATGTCATGGCAACTGGCCTTGGGGATGATTGCTATGAGATCAGGGTCCCAGACTCTTCCAAGAAATAGGTGAAGACAAATCAAGATGATGGGGTTTTTTTTGGGGGGGGGGGTTTGTTTTGTTTGTTTGTTTTTTATTCCACCTTTGAACATTTCTGAGTTCCAGGGAGGTTTATAGGGAAGTATGTAGAAGCCTTATTGTTTGATGCTTACTTACTCCTCTCCTCATTTTGCTGCTGCTTCCCTTAGGTGAATGGAGGCATCGAGAACACACTGAAGAGGGAAGTGATTCATTATGACTACTACTCCTCTTACTTTGATATATTTGTGAGTGTTTTATATCCTAATTCAGATATGATGACAACACCAAGAGGCACAGTCCCTTGAGATAGGCTAGAATTGCAGTGCTGTTTTCCTTCCTCTGAGCAGTGGCCATGCTTCTTTTCCCTGAATTGCCTGCCTGCTCACTTGGTACTCAGTGTCCTCTGTCTCACTAAGTTGATAGTGCAGGAAAAGAAACAGTCAGTGAGAGACAAGGAAGGCCAGCAGAGGAGCCCTTCCCATGCCCATCCTCTCTCTAGCTAAAGCTGAGCACACTGACAGGCCCTGGGCCCTTGGAGGAAGAGCTAGTCCCTCTCTCTGGTTTCTCTTTATTCCTATTTATATTGATAATAGGGACTTGATTTGAAACCTTGGCTGGAAGAATCCAGGGCCCCAATTCCACACGTCCATTTGGCAGTCTGGGATTCAAGCGTCTCTGGGCTATCCACAGCTGAGTCAGAAAAATGATAGTAAATTGAAGCTGCTTTATTTTTTTACATATTTGAGTAACTTTTCTTACCATTTCCCCCTCAGCTTTTGGCAGTGTTTCGATTTAAAGTGCTGATACTTGGATATGCTGTATGCAGACTGCGCCATTGGTGGGCAATAGCGGTGAGTGAGTGCCATCGTGGGTCATCTTCGGGGGCTGGTGGCCAGGATGGTCACAGCAGGCTGTACTGAGAGGAGACAGGATTTTAATAATCTCTAATTTCACCCATTTTCTCTAAGTCCCCTTCTCCCCTCACTTTAGTAGGTTTAATTTGCCAAGGTCTTGCTGCAATAAAGATAACTAGTTCATTTACTGGCAGGGTCTTTAGTGAGGAGTCTAGAGGTCCAGGAGTATGCCTCCAACTGAGATATGTGGGAAATGCCTTGTTTTTAATGACAGTCCCATGTACCCCGTGCCGCCACCCTCAATTCCACGTGATAGACTGTATTAATTACTTTTGTCTTTGAAGTGACATAAGCAACTTGAGAAGAGATAAGTTTATTTTGCTCACAGTTTGAGGTATAGTCCATTTACAGGCAAGCAAAGAGTATGAGGCAGCTGGTCACATGGCATCCATAGTCAGGAAGCAGAGAAATAAATGCTGGTCTCAGCTCACTTTCTCCTTTGTACTCAGTCTTAGACCCCAGTCCATGGAATGCTGTTGCCAACATTCGGGGTGGGTCTTTCCCTTCCATTAAACCTCTCTGGAAACACCCTCCCAGGCATGCTCAGAGGTTTATCTGCTAAGTGATTGGAATCCTCAACATGTCCTTAGACATGTCAACCAACTGTCAAAGAGGGAAAAGCCATTGTCATTACCTTCTGTTCTTCTAGTTTCTCCAGGCCAGGCCACCTCCAGTCTCTTTCCTTTCAGCTAGCACAGAGGCTGGGCACATTCTGTTCATTTTCAGTAAATATTAAGAAACTGAACGGAAGAGTCACCTGGCAGGCTGCATCATTTTGCCATGTACATGGGTGTCCTGAATGTTGTCCATCACTTTTCACAAACCTAGTGAGGCAGAGAGAGGACTGGTGCAGAGCTGTTGAGCTCCTTGTACTAGAAAAAGGTATACAGGAACAAGTTGAAATCCAACAGTAGTAGTCTCTACTGGGCAGGCAAGAATAGAAGCAATACTGCCCAGGAGATAGTGGTCCAGGGCTGGCTCTGCCTGTGGCTACCTTCCACATTGCAAGGTGCAGGTCACATATGCTGTCATTTAGAGTCCCATTTCCAGGATGTAACTGATCATTTCAGCAAGCTGGTTCCCATCTCTTTTGCTGACATCATGGGAGTTTTGATCATTACACCTTTCTGTTTTCCCATAACATTCTGCAATTGGCACATTTTATTCCAGAGACTCCAATAGACTCATGTTTGTCATACTGTCCATCTCGGCCTTTGTAATGGAAGAGATTTGCCCAGACATGTTCAGGGAATCACAATAAGGCCCCTGCTTTTATTTTCCAATTGATTTCAGCTTAGATTCAAATGGTACTGTACTGTATATCAGTCTACATAAGGAAGGTCAAATCCCATTTTTTGTTTCTGATTTTAATTTATTTGCAGGAAGGGGAACTCAGCTAAATCACCCAAGAGCAACTGGTATCAGTCTTTAAAGTAAATTTTGTCTGATACTGAAATGTTTTCTCTAGTAAATTACTTTGCTGTGTGTTTTGTGCTTAATACTTATAGACAAACACTCAGTGAATTCTGACCTCCTCCTTCCTGCCAGTCACTTTAGTCATTTCTGCCATTCACTCCCCTTAGGCTTCACCATGCTAGTTTTAGTTGGAAGAGGGAGCAATAATATTAGTTCAGCAGGCAGGATTGCTCTGGGATTCACAACCCTAGTGAGAGCCCTATCTATGCATGTCACCTACCCTTTCTTAGGTGTATTAGAGTTGTACCTTGTACTGACAGGTTTTCCCAACACATTAATTGGGAAGTTCTACAGAAGGAATGTTGTATACAGCCACCCAGATTGTGTGCCACAGAAAATCCATTTTTCCTAGAATGGGTGTGTGGGGTAGCACAAATAATATGGGAAGTAGCCAGGCTAGACACTGTTTGCTGAGGCACTGTATGCTCTTGACTCAGCTTTCTGATTGATGGAGGAGCCCTCATGGTGTGAAATGTCCTGTTTGAGGAGTGTTGTATTATGTGTCTTGCAGTTGACGACAGCAGTAACCAGTGCCTTTTTATTAGCAAAAGTGATCCTCTCAAAGGTATGTGTGGCTCTCCTTCTCTGTACCACTGCCCTCTGCCATGATGAAGCCCTCCTTCCTGTGTGAGCTGATGGTGACTACTTTCCCTCAACACCTCCTGTTCCCCAGCTTTTCTCTCAAGGGGCATTTGGCTATGTGTTGCCCATCATTTCCTTCATCCTCGCCTGGATCGAGACGTGGTTCCTGGATTTCAAAGTGTTGCCTCAAGAGGCAGAAGAAGAAAACAGTAAGAAGATTTTTGTGATTTTTACTTTGAGCCTCCCAGGCTTGCACACACCATACTGCAGGGAACTGATGGGGATTCTTACTGTGAGCGAAGCTTCAGGGACCAAACTGAGGCAGTGGATCATGCTCCTCCGTGGCTGTGTCTGAATTGAGGGGAAAGTAAGTGGGTAGATGAGCACATAGTGGCCAAGTGGCTCTGCTTTCTGGCTACTGGATCAGACTCCTAGAAGATATGGCCTAGAAGATATGGTTGAACAGACATTCATAAAGTAACAAAAAGAGCTTTTCCTCAGGTGGCTTGATCTTTTCTCATTGTAAAGATCCTCATAGGTCGCTAAGCATTTATATAGAGCAGAACCGTTCCTTTCAGGGGTGGAGCATGATGAACCTATTTTGAGTAGAGGAAGCAGTTTTAAAGAAGCCAGTGGCTCTGCAGAGTGCCGTATTGCAGTGTATACACAGGCTTAGGATGGGCCACAGATAGAACAGACCCTGGCACTGGGACCATGGTGGTTTTATTTGGAGTTGAGAGTAGAACTCCAGCTATAGCAGTGCCCTGCCTTCACAGCCTTCCACTGGCCTCCTTTGAGTGGCTGAGTGACATCTGGCACTGTATTCTTCTAAGAACTGACAAAGTTATTATATAACCACATGGTATCCAGTGTGCCAGGATTTTGAGGAGGAAGCTCAGATGGTCCATTGAGAGCTGTGTGGCTGGTTACTGACCTGGGCTCTTCTCCATTGAAGCCTTTAATGCTTCAATGCTACCCACTCCTCAGGAAGGGGAATGGATTAGAACTAGGTTTAGCTAGGCATGCTGCTTCAGACATATCCCTGTTGGATCCTTTCCCAGCATCTGGCTCAATTTGCCAGGGAAAAAAATCTTGTGTTATATAGAAAAATTAAACATAATTATAGCTCCAAAAGCAACAGGATCAAGAATCACTTTACATGAAGTTTGATTTGAAAAATTTTCTCAACAGAGAGAGGCAAATTGACAAAAGAATTCTAATTCAAGAGTGAATTTACAGAGCAGTGATCCAAGATGCTTCTGCCTTTCTGTGTCCTTTGTTTTAGCAGAGGAGTGTCAAGTTAGTGGAGGGAAGACACTTTTTATTATATATAAACACCAAACTGAACATTGTTGAAAACATACCAAATGCTAACATGATTTAGGTTTGAATGGTTATGTGATTAAAGCTATTTCACAGTATCTAAAGCTGAATGTAGATGCAGGAGATTTGGCTCAGTGAGTAAGGATGCCTGCCGCCATGTCTGATGACCTAAACTCAGTCCCCAAAACCCACAATGTGGAAGAGGAACCATCTCACAAATTGTCTTCTGATTATACACTGTAGCATGTGCTCATCCCCACATGGGCACAAAAACACAAACAAACAAACATGAAAAAAATTAAAAAGAAGTGAACATTAAGCAAAGTCATACATATTCTCCCTCATATGTAGATACTAGCCTATAATGTATGCATTATATTATATGTGCGTATATTTATTTATACATGTACATACATTTATTTATACATATACATGTGTCTATTAGTCCAGTATACCCTGTAGAAAGATGAGAAGGACAGGTCATATTAGGTGCTGAGAAAGGACAAGGCAAGTAAAGGACTCATGAAAGAGGATATATAGCTAACTGTTTCTCTGGCTTTAGCTATCTTTACTTTCCTTTTTTGGTGGTGGATAAATGCATTAAAATGTAACTGATACAGAAAGTGGCTGTATAGAAGTTCATTAGAGGTATAGAGTTCAGGGCTGAGCAAGTATTTGTTGAGTGGCTACACTCATCTAGCTGAATGATGATTTTATTTGTGAGTTCATTACAGTAAAGTGACTTTTATGTTAAAAACTGAAAACACATTTCATGAAATTTAAAGCAGCATTTGTCATCATTGTAGTGGCACATGGGCCATATAACTGGTGTCTGCTGTGTGGCCAGATACTTGCTACCACAGTTCCTAACACTTTCACTGATTTAAGCTCCCCCACCCCCACAGCAAAAAAAAAAAAATCTCCAAGGATAGATGGTCTGCCTCCTCATATGAAGTTCTGTCACTCCTCTTTTTGCTTTTTAATACCATGTTTTTCTTTGAGAAAAATTAAATAAAATAGACACCAGGGCCAGAGAGATATAGCTTCGCTGTTACAAGTGTGTCCTGCACTTATAGAGGACCTGAGTTTGGTTCCCAGCACCCAAGTAGGGTGGCTCACAAGTGACTGTAATTCCTGTTCCTAGGGACCAGATGATCTCTTCTGGTCTATGAATACCAGCACCCACACGAACATACTTCCACACGGACACAGTTACACAGGCATCCTGGAGTATGTGCATGCACATGCTCATATAATTAAAAAATATTTAAAAAGTAAAATAAACAAATAGCAATTTATTATCTGCAGCGCTCCTACATGTTGGTAAAAGGCTGTGTAGTCAGTGTATTTGGCTGCTTCCATTTCTCTAACCTTGTCTAGAGAGTAGACCAGTTAATTGTCCATGCTGACTCAGTTTTGATTTCACTCTGTGTTTGCTTTTGAAGTTGGTGTTGATGATTGTAGAGAAATGAGAATACTCAAGGAAGTGAAGGTCTGCATACTCAGCCAAGGAGTAATTGGAAATGATTATTAAAACTATTTGTATTCTGTTTTTCTTTAATCTTCACAGGGTTGATGTATAGTTTATTAATGAAATTTTTATTTGATGGTTGAAAGATTTTCAAAGTACCTTATTTTGCTAATAGTTTAATTGCTATATTGAAATACCATTATTATAACAGTTAATCTTGCCAGGAAGATACCAAGAAGGTGATGTGGTTCTTAGCATCTGCATTTCTTCTCTTCTAGGACTCCTGCTAGTTCAGGATGCTTCAGAGAGGGCGGTTCTCATCCCTGCAGGACTTTCTGATGGTCAGTTTTACTCCCCTCCTGAGTCTGAAGCAGGTAAAGCTGTCACTCACTGTTTGTGTTGGTCTGTTTTGAAGCCCCTCCTTTTCCATCTCCTGCCCTATTTCCCAGTCTGTTCAGCAGATACTGAACTTGCCATGATATAAATCTGAGTAGGTAGAGTCTCCCAGGAGACCATTGGTGAGACAGATCTAAAGACAGAAGTCCTGGAATGCCATAGACACTGGAACTTGTGATTTATGTCCCAGAAAAAAGGAAGAAGGGAGCAGACTTGGTTCTGTCTTCATTCCTCCATCCCTACCCACATTCCTCAGTCTAAGTGCTCCCGTCAGGTAGTGTCTCAAGATGGCCTCTCTCACTCATGGCTGACCCCTCATCATTCTTAGGCTTTTGATTAGCCTGCGTCATCTGCTTCAAGTCACACCATTTCTACCGGTTCCAAAGAGATGCCATTTCTTGATTTACTATCTGCCACTTCCTCTCTTCCACAGCTACTAGGTTTGTTTCTCAATAACCAGCTGCCAGAGTGCACTTAACTATAGCAACCGCAGCAGGCCCTGACTACAAATGTCCAAAGGTCTAGAGTAAACATTTTCCAAAGAAGGTATGCACAAAGCCAGTTCTGTGTAGAAGCAGGCCAACTCCAGTAATCTTTGGAAAAATACAAACAAAAGCCATGCTAAGATGCCACTGTATCCTGTTATTGCACGTATTTTTAAAGTCCCCTACTTTGGTGAGGACATGGAACAGGTCATATATGCATGTGCAACAATTAAGAGAACAAAATGACACAGCTCCTGTAGAAAACGACATGGTTTCCAACAAAATTCAACATAGGATTAATTATGGTATCACTCAACAGTTGCTTCTCTGGCTGTCTGTTCAAGAAGAAGGAAAACCAATTCAAGAGACACATTGAGCCCTTGTAATCATAGCAGCATTGTGTACAGTAGCTATCAACAGGTTAACACATAAAGTGTGACACACCATAGCCTTAAAAAGGAATTAAATTCTGACCCATGCCACAACATCTGTAAACCTAGAGCAGAATATGTGAAATGAAATCAGCCAGATCCAAAAAAGTTACCACTTGCATGACTCTGGTTATTGAGGTTATCAGTGAGGTCAGATCCAAGAGTCAGAAAAATAATGGCTGCCCAGGACGGAGGAAGTTGTGCAAATGAATCATGCTGATGGTTGCATAGTAATGTGAATGTAATACCACTGTGTGGAACACTTCAGAGTGCTTCAATTGCTATAGTGGGTGAGGTGAAAAATCTCTATTTACATTTATTTTGATACAACATAAAAAATGTTTTAAGTTGCTGGGACTTTACAGGCAGGTACCTGCTACCAGGGTTACTGGTTCATCACATCTTACAGCCGCTCTGTAAGGTGAGCTTATTGTACTATTGGAGAAGAGCAGTCAGACACAGAACAGACATAGGACAGCATCAGTGAGTGATGGTGCCGGTCACAGTGCTGGTTCCATTATGACAGTTGTGCTCAGGCCTCCTTGCTTATAGCTTCGCATGTCTGTGCAAGTGCCAGAATGGCTGGGTCAGCCCCCTGCCCAAAGCCTTCAGTGACCTGGCCAAAATCACCTCTGTTACCCCTCTCCACCTCACCGGCCTTCTTTCTCTTCTTAACTTTCCAGAAAAGCTGAGCTCCAGGGCCTGCAAGCTGCCATGCATCTCACTGCTTCTGTTTTGGACATTCTAGCTCTAGCTGAAGCTCCAAGAACCTCCACTCAGCCTTCTCCACCTGCCCACCCTCCTGCACTCTTAGTTAGGGTACCCAGGGACCTCTAGTGCCTGTTCCATCCACAGGGCTGACAGCTCTCTACCCTGTGCCATCTGTACTGTCTCTAGCAGCCAGTTGGTCTGTCTCTGCCCCTAGGATGGAACTTGAGCTAGAGGCTACATTGTTGTAGTCCCAACACTAGAGAGAGGGAACATCTTAAACTCCATTAACAGTTGGCAGAAAGAGCTATGAAAACAACAGAAGGTGCAGCCTGTGCAGTGTTGCTGCATTTGCAGTTACTTACATTGTGTTTAATTGCTGTGGGATCTAAAACAGTCTGAAATGGTAAAATCATATACCCCATGAAGTACAGGTGTATGTTAACATCAGTCTGCCTGTAGAAAGTAGAATTAAAAGTGAAACGTTTTACTACGTAATATTTTGTATATAATTCAGATATTGTATGTCTAGGACTTGTTTGAAAAATGAAATTTATAATCTAATTTAAATGTAACTATTTTAGTTTAGTTTCTCCAAACTATTGCAATTTCTCAATATCAATTTGTTTTCTCAACAGGGAGCTCAGAACTGCCAATAATACCATGAAGCAGTTCTTTCCTATTAAGCTGTTCAGGACTAATGCAGGGCCTCTGTCTGAGATGTCTGCCACCACCTAGTGGTCCTTTGGGGAATTACCACTGGGTTGTAAGGACCAAGCCAGACCAATTCTGTTGTCTTTCTTCTTTACACAAGATGCACATTAGTAGTGGTGAATGGAAGTGGATGCTCAAAGGGCTTGCTCTCTTGTGTCACACTTATGTTATCTGAGTGTTTAATTTGGGAAACAGTAAAATTACTGCAGAAGGTAATGTGCCGTAACGGCTCTCCAGTGCAGGCTGTCACAGTGCTGAGGATGAGAGGAACCACTTGCCCAGAGACCAGTGTGTTGGAGACTGGGCTGCCTTGCTTGCCTTGTTCCCAAGCACCTGAACTACTCACTACTTGACACATGGTAGATTTCTTTCTGGTGGAGGGTTGAGTTAAAGTGGAAGAGGAAATTGAAGGAAGTGTAATGAAAATGTATTCTTATGAAGGAACAACTTGAAATTTAGAGTGGGCATTAAGGAATCTAAGAACTCAATGCATCTTAGCAGATGTGTTGCTGAACTGTCACTGTTTACAAAGCTAACATTTTAGTCTTAACAACAGCCTGCTTGCTTGTATGTCCCGTGTTTAGAGGAAGAGGGCACAGCCCTCTTCTAGTAACCGCTCAGGTGCTGAATGTGGCCAGAGAGAAGTGTGAACGAAGTGGATTGCTTAGGTCAGGAAAGTCTGGTGTGAAGTGCAGACCAGCTTGGGGCTAAAGATGTGCAGTTCAGAGGTAGCACTTGTCTATAGCGTGTGTGTGAAAACCATGGGTTTGATCCTAATGTGGCAGACAGACAGACCGATGGATGGATACTTCAAACTGTATGAAATTATTCTGTGCAAGGCACTAAAATTCTGAGAGTACTCATGAACCTGCTTGAGAGGAACCTTGCCTCATTCTTGACACCCAGATGTGACGATTAGAATCCGTTATCCCTCAGAAGGGCTCTAAATTAGGTTCCCTTTATATAGGGAATGTATTTAATGCATTTAAAACTCATTCATAGGGTTATTAATTAATAGGTGTTTTAGCTCTGTGTAGATATATATAATTTTCCATACTATAAATAAATTCATCTTTTGTGAATGTATAAATTCTTCCCCAGGGCCTTTTGTCTGCGGTGTCTACTCCCACCTAGGGGTCATTTGAGGGATTACGGCAGGGTTATGGGTTAGGGCAAGTGATAATTTTAGGTCATTTTCTTAAACCAATAAACTTACCAAGCCTGGTTGCCCTTAACACTCCCCCCCCACACACGTGCCTGTACGCCTCATCCTAAGGAGACTGTTGTTCTGCCTCCTGTCTGGACATTATTTCTCCTGGACATTTTCTAACAATGGTCTTATAGTGTGGTTTCTGCATTCAGCTGTTTTTTCAGTCTAAAGTCTTAGGAAGTGACAGCCCCCAGCGAGCATTATTCTTGTTCCTTTTACGGTGTGACATTGCACCATTTGTCAGTCAGTGGCAAGTCAAATTTTGCAGTTTGAGTTAATGAAAGTAATTGAGCTATGAGTAGCCACATATGTGTTTGGAAATTTATTATCTTTCTTGGATTTTCAAAAGATTTATTGAACTGTATGGTAAATGTCTCTAGAACTTTTTGTATGCTGCTCTTTGAAGTTCTTTGTTTCTTATGTCCTTTAAGAAGTGGATATTGGCTTAATTCTCTCGGAATCCTTGCCAACACTTGATGCTGTCTGCATACCTTTGTTTTTGTCGTCTAACAAAACTGGAGAGTTGCCCATTGTGCTCTCGTACACATGTCCCTGGTGACCCTGACATGTCTTCCATGTTCCTGTTCCACATGATTTATGTCTTTTCCTTTGCATGTTTTTTTTCATATTTTCAACTAGATTCTTTGATAATCCCATACATTTATATAGCACAATCTGATCACACTACCCCCCCCCACACACACACACATCTCATGTCTTTTGCTTGGTTTTGTGACCTACTGGTTTTAACCAGCATCCCTGTGAGCACAGGTGTGAAGCTGTCCTCTGTGGCAGGGGGAACTCACAAGTGGCCACACTGATGAAGACAGTGACTACTCCTTCCCCAGTAGCCACCAGCATTGAGTAGCTCTCCAGGGAGGAGCAGGGCCCCTTGAGCCCTCCCCATTCATGACTGACGGTTGATCTTCCCACTCTTATTCAGGCAGCTGCAGCTGCTGAGTTCATTATTGCAGTATCCTTATCACATCCATCAGGTGGTGGATTCATACCCCCTCCCTGGGATGGGTCTCACAGTCGTTCTGTCCTTTTCCCATGATGCTCTCTGGGCCTTGGAGGTGATATGGATGTCCTTGGTAGGACCAAGCACACCACACTCACTTATTCTCAGTACCCTGAGTGGCCTAAGCATCCATGGCATTCTCCATTTACCTCTGGTGGTGGCAGAAGCTTCTCTGACCAAGGCTGAGTGAGGCCTTTGTCCTGGGCCGGCAGTCTTCAGGCCACTGCCACCTGGTGCCTGTCCTGTGCTCTTCTCGAGTATTATGTTCATGGCTTTACTCTTTTGAGGATAGTGTGTTTGTAGACATCGAAGATCTCTTTACCTTCACTCTGGGCCATAAGGGAATTTTCCTGTGGTTTTTATATAGAAGTTTCAATCAAGATTTGGGATATTTTGTTTGTTAGGTTTTGCATTTTCTTAGAATTATAGTGTATTTTAGTATACTATATTAATTTTATTATATTACTTAATTACCTAATTAATAATTAATGTCACTTTTCATATATAGAAGAAATAAAGGACTACATGCATGTCCTCTTGATGTTGGCTGTCTGTCCATTGTCTTTGAGTCAGTTAACAAAATGGTGACTCCCCACTGAACACACTTGCCATTTGTTAAAAGTCATTTGCTGGGAGTGTGCTAAGTCAGCTATTTCTTTCACTCTTTTTGGATTGCATTTGGCACATTCTGTCTCTACTTTTTAAAGAGTCACTTATTTTCTTGGTTGACTTGATCTTTCTTATGGTCTGATATGGGCATTTAAAACTGTAGTTTCTTCTAGATGTTGCTTTCCTGGTGTCCCATACATTCTGACCTGTTGTATTTCCTGTGTTCCCTGTTTACCACCAGGCTGGAGATGTGGCCCTCAGTGTAGATCCTTCTTCACATGCCTTCAGCTTATGAGACGTATGAGTTAATGGCTCAACAAACCCAGGAAAATTTGTCCAGTATCTCCCTGATCCCCACTGTCCCCGGTGCGCATATTGGTGTTACCTGGCCAGTGCCTGTCTCTGCTCATCATCCAGTGGTCTTTGCTGTGCAGACCAGATCCTGTCTGTCACTCCCCAGTGATGCCAAATGCCCCTGCTGTCTGCACTTGCTTTCCTGAATTCCTTCTCACGGATGCTCCTGACTGCAGCTTTCCCATTCCAGGGCTTGTTTCTTCAATCTCTGTTCATTTTTAATATTTACCCTTCTTGACAATCTCTGGCTGTTTTTCTCATGCTTTTCTTTTCTTTCTTAAGTTGAGTGTATGTGTCCTTTGAATGCATTGGTTAAGACTGTTTTGGTGATTTCCTGGTTAGATAAGGTATTTGGAGACACACAGAGGGCTTGTTTTGACTTTTGTCTGTCTTTTTTTCAGAAGGATAACATTAGCTTGTTCTGTTGTTTAAATAACACTTCCTGTCTTTTCTGTTGCATTTTGTTGACTGTATAGTGGAGCAGTTCTGACTTTGGATTTTTTTCCTCTCTCAAAAGGACACCATTGTTCACTTAATAAATTGACCATGAAATTATACTCTAATATATGGACTAATGCTACTTCTCTTTTATGTTTTGTTTTGGTTTTTTTTTTTGAATTGTTTTTTTTAACATTTACTAAATTTTAAGAAAATTTTTATTTATTCTTTGAAGACTTCATGTATATAAGATATGTACACTCCCTCCCTCTAGGTCCCTGTGAGCACTTCCAGTGCATCTGCTTTGTGCTCCACATTCTCTTTTATCTTTAACTGATCCACTGAATTCAATTAGTGCTGCCTGAATGTGCGGGGTTTTAGAGCCTGGGGTAATCCCCTGGGGCATGGACAGCCTCCCAGTGGTGAAGCCCCTGAGAAAGTGACTGCCCCTGCCCCTGCCCCTGCCCTGCCCCTGCCCTGCCCCTGCCCCTGCCGCCATCAAGTGCCAAACCCTCCTTCACTATGCTGGGCCCCTCCTCCTTCCACACTAGCATTTTAACCATGCATGATCTTGAGCAGGTTACAACAGCTGCTGTGAGTTCGTGTGTGTGAATGTCATCCCTGGTGGACAGAATTTCACAGCACTCCTCCCCATCCTCTGCTTTTAAGGTTGTGCCCACATTTTGAACCTCACAAATATTAACCATTTCCAGTGAATCTGGAGTGGCTAGGCAAAGGTAAAGTGCTGAGGCTTCACCTTCCACTCACCAACTGCTTGCTGTATTTGATGGAGTCTCCCTTTCCTTTTGAAGCCTTACTTCCCAGAAGTCCATGGGCTTTGCCATGCTTAGTGGTATCCAGTGACTAGACAGAAGTCAGGCTCAAGCTCCTGGACTAGCTGGCCTCTCTCCTCTGCCAGATGGCAGAATGGAGCTGTATGTAGAAGACCCAAGGCATAAACACTTGTTCATGCCATTGTTCAGGGGGCTGTCAGTTGAGCCTGAGAGTAGGAATGTGCATCCTAGACACCTTCTGCCCCCCCCCCACAGTGATAGGTAATTAGCCCACCCAGAATCTCCATCAAATACAGCAAGCATTTGGTGGGCTAGAGGTGACACCTCACCACTTTACCTTTACCTAGTCACTCCAAATTCATCGGAAATGGTTAATATTTGTGAAGTTAAAATGCAGGGCACAACCTTAAGATTCTCTACCATGCCTTTCCCTGGACCATGCATGTTCTTTGCTTTATCAAGTGGAAATTTCTAAAGACATCATGCCCATGAGAGCATATCATTCCACAGTTACTGCAGCCTGCAAGGCTGCCTTCTCCTTACCAGTGCCTCCCTCTTCTCACTCTCCTTCTTAAAATCCCGCCCTGGTTGTGAGAAAACTATGCTCCCATAACAACTCAACACTGACCTGCCCCTCAAACTACAAAGCAATATCAGCATTCCCTGGCAGCACCTCCCTTCAACATTAGGAGCCATCACTGTGCCCAGTTCTACCTGTGCAGTGGTTTAGAAGAACACCTAGATTAAATATTATTTACACTTCAGAATGCATATCCAGTGGGACTGGAGAGACACCTCATTAGCAGCCATTCCAGAGTACCTGGATTCAGTTCCCAGCACCCATAGAGAAGCTCACAACTGTCTACAACTCCAGTTCTAGGAGATCCAATACCCTGTTCAGACATGTATGTGCTGTGCAGACATATATGCAGACAGAACACCTATACATATAAAATAAGGTTTACCACACACACGTCTTAACAAGGAGGGAGATGAAAACTAGCAGCCAGTAATTCTTGATATGTGAATTCCTTTGGCTGGTATGTAAGTGGATTCATTTCACCAAGTGATAGGTATAGGTGGTGCTTGAAGATTCCCCCTACAGAACCTAAGATCAAACTTTTGTTAAGTGGCAGTTTATTAATCTCAGTCTCTTGAGGATTAAACTTGTATCTTTTTTACATACATTACATTACAGTGAAGAAGTTTGTAATGTTAACACACTGAGACCCTGTTTTTCCTTTTCTTTCCTACCTCCTAGGATCTGAAGAAGAAGCTGAGGAAAAACAGGACAGCGAGAAACCGCTTTTAGAACTATGAGTTCTACTCTATGAAGTAAGTGTTTGTATGTAAAATTGTATTAGCAAAGTGTTTAAGTGTTTAGGTGGATTTGAAGGAAGTGTCTCCAGAGTATGCAGCCAATCAGGGCCAGGCTTGTTCTGCAAATGTATGCGCATGTGCGTGTAACTGCACTTTACTCCAGTGAAGGTCTTCCATAGTTTGAAAGATCCCCAGAGACCCACATTTCTAAGAAAATGAGCATTAACTTAGCCAGAATTTCAGGTCTAGGTTCTGGCTTGATTTAAGCAACCACCTAATCATGTTTTGAGGACCGTGATCCTGTGAGGTATGGGATTGCTATTACCTCCATGTCACACTTTTGGATGGAGAAGGTGGGTGAGGAGCTTGTGTGAAGAGGTACAGCATGAAGTAGGGACCTGAGCTCGGGTCTGGCTAGTTGTACCCCAGAAACTTGTGCAGTTCCTACAGGGATGCTTCTCAGGGTCTTAGTGCTTCTGATAGGAGAGCTGTGGGCTCCAGCATAGGCATTGTGAGCATCTTCAAATGACAAGGAAGTCATTTCAGCATCCTCCAAGCAAGGGCAGTGGTCAGCAAGGGAAGGGCAGCAGCAATTCTGGCCATAGCCACCAGGATAGAAGCAGTCAGACACTGGTTCTGGAAGCAAGGGCAGACAAATAGGTTGCTGGCTCAGGCAACAGCAGATGAGCACAGTGTCCCTGTCTGTGTCAGCTCGAAGCATGCCACAGCAGCTGGATACACAAGAGGCAAAGCTGTCAACATGACATAGTCATTTCGTGAGACCCTCTAAAATAAATCTGTCCACTGTCATGTTGTTGGCCTTTCTGTGTCTCTGTCACCTTCAGTACTGACTTGGGAAACTGGTAGGCAGCATAGCACTGGGGTCCAACCACTACTCAGTGTTTGTCTCCACTCTTTTTCTAAGTGTGAAGAACCCTCACTGCAAGTAATCCAAGGAAAACTGGTGGAGATGGGGTTTCCTTGACAGTGAAATGGTGGATCTGCTCATCGCTGGTCACTGACGAGCTAATGGATTTATTTATGGTGATACCTCATGGACATTGCTCCACCTCCACTCACATCCACCCTGCCTGTGGCCATCGGGTCATGCTGTGCTCCTCCTCTGTTCTGTGAGTCTCAGTCTGGCCTGATAACGAATAACTCAGTCTTGTGCTGCATCCGAATCAAAAGACTGCTTAATATATTGAAATAACAATTTTTGTAGTAAGTGGGATACCTTTTATTTCAATTCACAGAATGTATTTTTTTGTTTCATGCCTCAAATTTCTTTTGTATTTCTTTTTTAACTCTTTACATTTCACTTGTGTTTTAAACTCATGCACATGTGCTCTTTATACAATTTTAAAATAATAAATCCAGCACATCAAATTGGCTGTTTTGTTTTGTCTGTATAATATATTTGGCCAGGAGTGTTGGGGTTACAAAAGGAAGAGAGTGAGGCATGGGAGCATGGAGACCATTGTCCTGTGTCTTCTATGATTCTACTGCAATATCTTGTTCTAAGATAGGGGTCTGACATTCTGCATACAAGGCTACCTGCAAAGGGCATGGCTGCCTTTGCTGCCACTTTTCCTGGATATTTACTTAGCTTAGGTTAAAATGAATTAATTTACGTCATTAACTGTTTCTCCAAATTTACTTTCCCAGAAGGCCAGACTGAGAGTCCCCACCATTGGTTGTGTCACTTTAGGAAAGTCAACTGTGTGAAGCGGTGATGCTGCAAGCTTGGATGGAAACAGATTCAGTGCATATCCAGGACTGAACTGCACTGTTCTGGGCATATGCCTGCCTCAGCAGTGCCACAAGGAGGCTGGCAGGGAGGCTGGGATGCAATCAAGAAGGGCTACTCAGCAGAGTTAGGGAGAGTAAAGGAGACTCTATGGATCTGTTCTTGGGACAGGACCTCAGGAACTTGATGGAACAAACTTGGTGACAATTTCTTGTGTCAGGAGTGGAATAGTACATACTTCTAGCCTTGACATAGTGCTGAGAACACCGCTAGAGTGCTGGCCTGATTCAGTAGATGTGGCCAGTGCTCTCTTGGGAACCGTGCAGCCATGTGAAGAAGTTGACTGATCACAGGCACTGGTAGACAGTATGTGACTGTGACAGAGATCATTCACTGAGATCCTGGAAAGGGTATCTCAGCTGTAGTCATGCTTCCTTGGGAACAGGCAAAGGAGCCCAAGGGGGCTTGGGTGTGAACTCTGCACTCAGCCTGTTTTTTCTCTGCCCTCTCATTACTGCATACTGATATCCTACAGTTAGCCTTGCTGTGATGCCTGTAATATCACACTCACACACTCACGCATGCACTTATGCACACACACAAACACACCTGGCATTGAGTTGACTTCCATTTTTTTGCTCATAAAGCACATTACTGTGTCCCACAAAATGCACATCTTTCACCCTCTTCATGCTGATTAAAAGAGACTAAAGCATCATCGAGTTGCCTCAGAGCCCCCAGCAAGATGCTAAGCTGATGTTGGAGCTACAAAGAACTGTCTATGATCCTTAGAGCATTCAAGGGGATGATCAGAGATCTATTGTATGCCCTGGGCATTAAATTCCAACTGAAGCAGCTGAACACTAAGTATGTACCCAGGAGTCCCACTGCCCTTAGTGTAGCTCTTCAGTTTGACAGCCACCTCCCACACAATGAAGCTAATTATTTTTCCCCCACTAGCCATGGCCTTTTGAAACAGAGCAGAGCTGACTGTGGTTTAACTGACCTTATTTTCCTTTCTAACACCCCAGCTACCCTTTGTGTTGCCACAATCAGTAAGGGTGGGTTTGACTTTGAGCATTTTCCAGGAAGCAACCACATTGACCAAGAAGGCAAACAAAGATGCCTGAGAAAATGAAGCCATCAGCCACAGCAGCACCAGCCTGCACACCATCAGCCTCCAGTGTCCCCTCCTCCCCTGCAACTGGTGCTCTCTCGGCACTGCTGAGACTGAGAGCCCAGGTAGACTCCGGAAGAAGGTTGTTGAGAGATTTGAGAAAACAGAGACATTGCCTGTGTCCTGGCTAGTCACAGCCTCACAAAGCTGCTGTGGATTGTTAGTTTCCAGCATCTGCATCTGCTCCTCCCACTGTAGAAATAGTTCCATGTCTGTAAAGCAGGGCCAGGAGCTTGGCCTGAAAAGGCCTAATCAACTCAGAACCATCAAAGGGTTAACTTAAATCTAATCTCCAAGTCTCATGCATTGTTCCAAATGTGCAGCTCTGTTTGCTTTCCAACAGAGCCAGCTTTGTTAACTCGGGCTGATTGTAAACAACCTGTCCAACACTGAAGTTAGGTATCATTTTCATTCAGATGTAGAAGTTCTAACTTTGTGCCCATAAAAAGGGTGTGGAACACACACTTAACTTTCACTCAGATGCCACATGTAAAACATTTTGTTTAATATCTCTGCTTATAGAAATGCAGGCATGGCTAGCAGGTGCCCTGCTTGCTGGTATTATTGCACAGTAGAAAATGGGAAAAGGATAGGAATAGACACATGTAAACAGAACTATAAACAGGACATATAAACAGATGAGATGCTTGTATTCAGATGAGATGCTTATATTCAGAAAAAAATGAATTGTTGCCTCAGTGAGATGTTGTTTTATACTTGGAAGGTTAGTATAGCTCTGAAGTCTGACAGGCCTCGTGGGGGTTCACATACACCTGGGCCGCAGAGCTAAGTGGGCTCTCTGTGAATGGTGACTGGGCATATCTTTTCAGTATCACTAGAGAACGTGGATAAGACTCTGTCTGTGATTGTACATATGTGCATGTGTGTGCATGTCTATGTAGAGACAACGCCAAGTGTTGACTCTCAGGGCAACAACCCCAAGTGTTGTCTATCTTTTTTATTAAGACTGAGACTCTCAGTGGACTGAAACTTGGCAAGTATGCTAGGCTGACTAGCCAGTGAACACCAAGAATATGTGTGTCCCAGCCTCCTCCTGAATTTACAAGCATGCATCACCATTCCTGGATTCTTATGAGGGCTCTAGGGATTACCAAAGCCTTCCTCGTTGTAAAGTTTATTCGTGAGAAAAAGAAATAGAGAGCAGTGAACATTAATACTGGAGAAAATTCTGAGGTGTGTTGCCTGGAAGTTTTCACTTTGATTTGTAACTGAGATGTGGAGTTTCTGAAATTACTGTATTTATAGCTGAGAAGTGTTTGAAGTACTGTTTTCCTGTGCACAGTAGGGTATGCAGACAAACCTAAAGAAACTTGTCAATGAGATTTTCCCTGTGTGAGGTGGGTGCAGCACACTCAGCTGTTTCTTAAAGACCTGCCATTGGGTAAGACATTGGGTAATTACGCAAAGATCTTTCCAAGAAAGGCTACTGTTGCACAGGACTTTCTGTGTGGGGGGGTATAAAAACTTTATTTTCTACTGGCTTGCCATGGGTGCAGAATTTACACAGGACTTTCTCTGTGTGGACATATAAAAACTTTATTTTCTACTGAGTTACCATGTGTGCAGACTCTCATTTCTGAATTTATTTCATGCCAACATGAGCTATTCAGTGCAGCATCCTGATTGGTGGACAGGAAGTCTGTGTGGGACTTGGCCTTGCTTGAACAACCCTGTGACAGGTTGGCCTCTAGCTCTATAATTTTAGGAACAGCATAAATCCAGGAGCAAAGGTAGACAGACCATTCTCTTGAGCAGTTCCTAGCCTAGTGAGGAAGGTTTTCCTAAGGAATACCTTGTTTTTGCTCCATAACCAAATGCTTTAGAAAGAAATAGTTGGCCCTTGAAGCCAGACAGCCTGGGCTCAAATCCTATGGGTAAGGGACTATCGCAAAGTCCCTTACCCATCTCTGCCTCACTTTCCCAACCTATGAAAGGTCACTTGTGTGTGTCTCATTGAATACAAATGGGACAGAAAATAAGGCAACACATACCTGGTGTACACTGAACACGATCAGGGTTCTTCATTGGGTTTCTGCAATTGACTTTGCAACTGCATAGAAATCTGAAATTAATTTGAGTGTGTTCTCCAAAAGATAGTTACATTTCTGCACAAGATTAAACCATACATGTAATATGTGTTTCAAATAGTTGGGAGAAAAAATATTGAATGTTTTCAAAGACTGAAGAGTATTTGAGGGAAAGATACATTTGCAATTATTCAAAAATTTTACAGTATACACATTTATCAAGCCATCACATGGGATTCTGTAATTACATTTTATGTATCACTGTGGGAGAGGAAAGACAGACCAACTTTCTTAGGCTTTTAAATGACTTTGAAATGTGGTTCCTGATCCAGGGTCCTCCCACTAAACCACATGACTTCCCTATGTATGGCAGTTTTGGTGAACAAGTCTTGCATGAAGAAGGATGAATAACTGTCTTCCTCCCCAGCAATGTAGCTGGATTCATCAGTCTTCGACATGGTGAGTCTAAGGACCTCAGAGCCTGAGTGTGGAAGAGCTAAGTCTCAAAATGCTGTTCACACCCAAGAGCATTGGTAATGTCCTTGTGGTACCTGCAGCCCACATTCATTAGTGCTTGTGCAGAATGAGCAGGTTAAGTACTCAGAGGTCAAGTTGGAGCTTCTACTGATGGCAGTGGGAGAGAATACTGTGATCCCATACTAGGGCACATTTCTTTCCCAAAGAAGAAAGACTGAGAAATTGGTGAACAACAGATGACCCATGTGTATGTAAGGAAAACATAGACAATTTGAGTGTCAAGTCATTTGCTTTATTTTTTTTCAATTGAGAGTTACTTTGAAGAAGGTACATGATATTGGATAAATTATTTGTGTCTGTAAAACAAATACACTGAATTCAGAGGCACCTCATTTTAAAATATGACTGTCATTTGAAAATCAGTTAATTTAAATTTTCTAATCTATAGGCTAGAATTATACTCACATCAAAGGACTCTTAGAGAATCATAATTTGCCTGGTGTGTGATAGAAGCTGAGCAGCTACCTATGCTCACTTTAGGTGTTTGTGTGGGATGTGTGGATGGGATAATCCAGCATTTCTAAGGTAGAGTCAGGAACATGTCTCAAGAACAATGCTTTATTAACCCATTTTATGTGCCTAGCTATGGGGGACACACTGTTCTAACTTTCTTCTATGGGAGGAAACTATGGTATGGCTTAACCCTCAGACTTGGGTCTACAGTCCATGTGTTCATCTCTTCCATCACCTTTCCTCTCTGGAGTTTGGGCAGCTCTCCTGGGAACAGTGTGAGGAGTGGGGAGCATGATACTGTGACACAGGCACAGAGTTGATCACACAGCTTACATCCTACTAGAGCTTTTCCTGTTTCCTTAGCAATGACTTAAACCCAATGACCCTGGCCTAGTTTCTCCTGAGAGAACATTCATTTTGGCTTCTGCACTTGACTGCAGCTTCTAGGACCCTCTGCTCCAGAAAATTGTCCCAACTGCCATCTAAGGGACAGACTTAGGAATATACTTTTGGACCTTGTTACAAACAAGCATTGTGTGTCATAGCTTGTTGTCATGTTGCTTTGCACCTTGAACCTTCAATCACTGTCACAAATAAAAGCACACATCGTATCAAGAGTAGACCTGATTTTTATTGTATTTTGCAAAACAAAGCACAGAGTTCAAGTTCAAATAAGGTCCTTCAGGGCATGTGAAGTAGAGGCTTTTAGGGCATTATCTGCTTCAAGAGCATGAATTGGGGGTTACTAGAAGCTGCAGTTTGTTTGTGTTAGGGCTGTGATGCTCTGGGTTCTTGGTTGGGGAGATGGGGCCTGATATAGGATGGAAGAGGATGGGTGAGCTCTTCCATGGGCTACTATTTGTTGTAGAGTGGAGTTGATCAGTTTCTTCTCTGTCTTGAAAACATTTGCATAGTAATGATACAAAATTCCACATATGTGACCTTGAGGAGGTCAAAGCAGTAAGCACATCCAGCTAGACCCTCAGAAGATATGAGGAGCAAAACAAGGATGAGGGCACCATGACCCTCCCATTTCATCATCCATTATGATCTTTGACCATTACAAGGCACAGCTCTTCTAAACAGACAGAATGTAACGAAGGCCAAGTGGATGGCACTCTTGAAGAACAGGATGAGGTAGGTGTAGAATGCAGAGGTGTTTGTGACTTGAAGCTGCAGCACATCTAAGAGAATCTTACAGTTAGTTTCATCTGCTCTTTCGACAGAAAAGGACATAAGGTGAATTTTTTTTTTCCTGGTGGCCTACATTGAGTGACAACTCAACACCTACCATTCTTACCAGAACTATGAAGAGTACTCTTCTTGGAAGTCAGATTAATAACAACCCCTGATAAGTTCATTTATAATCTGTCACTACTGAAAAGAGCAATTGCACTTGGGGTAGATGGAACCATTTAAAGGTTCAGTGGGGGATAAATATAAACTTCTTCACTTTCAGTGTTTCTAAATGATAGCAAATAATATCTGTCATGTACAAAGCAAATTATAAATAATATTCTGACATCTTTGCCCATAAAACTCTCATCTTTTAAAATAAATTAATAGCTTTTGGTGGAAGAATTATTTTCATTTCCATTTGCAGGAGGCACAGAAAAATAGTTTGCCAAATATGTATTGAGTAAGTCACAGCCTAAGTCTTAATCCATAGAAGTGACTTTAAAAATTGTTACTTTCTTTTTACATTTCCAAGTATAACTATCATCCCAGACATTAAAATATAAACACAAACACAAAGCAGAGCATCTGAAGCATTGTAGGCAGAGCCTGCAGTGCTCTGTCAGGAGGCACCATCCATAGAAATCCAGTGGTGGCACAGCAGGTTGAAATGGGAGATTATAGAAGAGGGCACTTCAGAAAAGCCCGAAGGAACTTGTCAGTCCAGATTTCCCAAGACTCTCAACTGTCTTTCTCAAGGCTCTTATTAGTATATAATGGGTAATTAGAACCAAAATAAGAAATATGTGCTGTCATAAAAATTAAAACAACGATGGAATTGGAAAACCACTTCATGAGTCAAGGCCATGATTTTTTTCTGTATAAGAGATCTCAAGTAATGAAAATTTACACTCTGTCCTTGTTCAGGTCTATTGCTCATGTGGCACCTCAGATTCTGAGCTCATGGCATTGAGGATATGGAAGAACAGTCAGCCCTAGAACAAATATATGAGTCTCCCTTTGGTGCATATGTAGGAAAAAAGGACCAGAAACTAGTACTAAATATGATAATTGTTTACAAAATATGATAACCTTCCTGGACATTTGATGTCTAGGCACTCATTGCAGTAACTGTGGATTTAGGGTAATTATTCTCCATTGTCAAGTGAAGAAAATTTTGTTTACAGACTGGAAGTCATTCATGCATACATGTGTACACTTATCATTAAAATGACTGGACCACTAGTCTCATATGTGGCAGTGTGAAGCCTATGTTCTTCCCAATTCATACGATGTTGCACCATAGGTAACTCTACACTGTGACTTAGAGGGAAAATACAAAACTGAGTAAGTGATCAAATTGCCATCTTAGTTGGAATCCCCCAGATCTGGATGTGTGACATGTCAGAGAAATTAATATTAGCTCACTGACCACATCTGAAAAAAATGGAGGAAACTGTTACAGTGTATGAGAGGAGTAAAAAGAGAAGTATACAAGATATACACACAGAATCTAGATCAAGGGCCTTTTGTCTAAAAGGAATTCTGTAGGGGTCAGGAAATGTGATTAGTACCAAAAAGGAAAAAAATTAAACTACTAAAAAGTTACATGGGTCCTAATCAAAGTCATACTGTATGACTAGGAAGTAATAGGTCAAATTACACTATCACGCAGTCTATTCTGCAGTTCCAGGCTTTTCTTTAAATTAGAGAAATTCAAAGTTAAGATGATTGAGATCATGTTCTCTATAAGATATAAGGTGAGCAGATGCTAAGACACCCTTTGTTCCTTCCAAGCAAACATCCAGATCAGTAGCATTATTAATTAGAAGAAATGAGAACAAGTTCTAGTGAGTTACTGTGGCCGTTATTTGACATGCTCGTGTGTGTGTGTGTGTGTGTGTGTGTGTGTGTGTGTGTGTGTGAGAGAGAGAGAGAGAGAGAGAGAGAGAGAGAGAGAGAGGGAGAGAGAGAGAGAGAGAGGAGGGAGGGAGAAAGAGATCTCATCAAACAGAATTGATGATGAAAGCTCATGACTGTAGACTAATGATTCCTATACCAGGCAGTGAATTAAATGATCCACATTCATTGTATTTAATTCCACAGTAGGACTTAAATGAATTAAATTCTGAATTACTCCATGTGTGAAAAATCTTACATGATGTTACAATAACAGGGTCATTGTTTGGAAAATGAATCCATTGGTAAAAGTGCTTGTCTTGAAAGCTTAAGAATCTGAGTTTGATCCTCATAAAAAATGCAAAAATGCTAGGTTTGGGTACATTCTGGAAATCACTGCCCTGTACAGGCAAGGAAAGCCTCTAAGGTTTTCCTCTAGACTTAACAAGAATGTGAATACACACTAATGAACTTGCACATATATGCTATCTCTCTCTCTCTCTCTCTCTCACACACACACACACACAAACACACACACACACACACAGACACACACACACACACACAGACACACACACACACAGACACACACACACTTTAACAAAGACACTCTCATTTACCCCAGGCTAGTCTTGAACTTTTGATCCTTCTGCCTCTATCTGAAGGTCTAGGATTACAGGCATGCCATGTAACATTTACTTTGAAAATCTTAATTCTTAATTGTTCTTTGCAAATGACTTTTTTGTTTTACAATACAATGGCTGAGCATTCCAGTGCATTTCTTTCTAATAGTGGAAAGATAGGGGAAAAAACCAACTATTTTGTGAATAAAGATTGAGATGGAAATAGTTTTTAGTGACATGGAGAGAAGATTGATTTAAAATGCCATTCAGTCTCTTCTGCTTCATTTAGCAATTATTTTTGTTTTTAAACATTAATCCAAAGATATTCAGAAGATGAGGTGATAGAGGGAAGAAAACAGTTTCTCAAGAGGCAAAGGCAAATTTAAATTAAAACTTACCATTTTCACATCTCATAACACTTTCTCTGGGGTTGATATCAATAGCTGTGAAAGCTAAAAGAAATTAAAGTATAGTTAGTTATTGATGTTTATTATTTGAAAATGTGTGTGTGTGTGAATTAATATATATGAAGTGTTGATACAGAGTCCTGAGAAGCCATTTTTAAAAATATGAGGCTGGAAATTTCCAGAGTAATTGATGTTAATATGAAATTACATAGAAAACAGTTGTGATATGTTTTTGCACACAAAGATTTCAAAGTTTGTGGTATCATTGCTTATTTTTATCACATACTGTATTCCAGATTGCCTGCTTTTCTTCTGTATCTAAGCCTCCAAGCACAAAATTTGCAACAAAAATAAGGTCAATGGAAAAAAGTCCAAGCTGGCTGATTTTCAGACTTGTGCACATTAGGCTGATATGTCATGTTCCACCCACAATAAATGTGTCAAACCTTAGTGTCCACAACAGAATCATATGCCCTTGAGGGAACCTGACATGGACCAATTTCTGTCTAAGCAGAGGAAAGCAGCCACGGCTTTGTAAGTCACTCATTTCCCTAAATCTCCCACTTGTATGCTTGGTTGCTGGAGGGGAGATGCTTGTGGCAATGCACATTTGTATTAATAAGAGCTGCTGTCTGTCCTGTGATCGCTGCTACACCAAGGGGCTGACTAAATGCATCCTAAACATCATGATGCTTAATTCTCCTGTAACACTAAAGTGAGTTAAAGTCTGGATGTCCTAACTATAAATCAAAAAATAAATTTTAAAGAGCTTACATAGCTCATACAGTGAATGAGAGGGTCAATATTTAATGAATGGTGTGGATTTAATAGATAGGATATGTGGGAAATACTTTGTAAATATCATTAAACTTGTGGAGCATTTGTATTTTTGAATCAAAATAAAACATCTAGAATAGAATACTTGTTTCAGAAAATATTACATTTACATATCAATAAAGAAAACTATGCCTGACCACAAATTCACGAATTCTGGTAAATGATCAAAAGATTAAACTGAGAAACCATGGGGTAGGAGAAACAGCTAAGTTAAAATGGGAAAAAATAACTATGTACTCCAAATGTCTCAAAAATGTTTTCATTGAAATTATAGAATATCACCAAAGCATCAAAAGATACAGATTTCCAAACACAAGAGGTACTTAGAATCCCAAATACATGAGATCAGTGAAGACCTTTACATGGCACATTAAATCCAAGATACAAAAATTATAATAGAAAGAATCCATGAAAGGTTGCAGAAGAAAAATACCAAGTCACAGAGGCACAGATATCAGGATTTCAGAGCTTGCAGCAGAAACCCTCAAAGCAAGGAACTAGCCCAGTGATAAATTTCAGAGCTTAAAAAACTGCTGATGGTATGTGCGATTGTACCAAGGAAATAGCATCTGAAAAATCAGTGGAGAAGCAAAGACCCTTTAAGCAAAGCACAAAATGAAGCACTTTGTGGCCACCAAAGGCATCATTGTAGAAGGAGCTCAAAATCACACACACCAGCACCAAAGAGGAAAAAAGACAGCATCTACCAGAGAGCATGATGAACAAGAAATGTCATAAGGGAATTATATGAAGAAAGGAGAACCAGATACTGACAGCTCAGCCACACAGTAAGTTGCTAATAGAAATAGAAGAGGAAGAAAGGGAACACTTACTTCAAGCAGAAAAACAACCAGCACAAATAACAGGAATCAGCAAAGCCCCTTCAGTAATAATCTGAAACACAAATGGTCTTAGTCTCTGATGAAAATATGTCAACCATCTGAATTAAACAAAACAGCAACCAGGATCAAAAGGCTGTTTGTTGTTTGCAAGACACCTATAACTGGTGAAGATATGCACAGACTGGGACAGAAAGGATGCAAATCATTTGATAGGCAAGTAGGAGCCCCAAACAAGTAGATGTAGCTATGGTTGCAGTTGATAAGTGGACTTCAATCCAAAATTCATGGGGAGAGATTAAGAGGATCACAGCATCAAGTTGCTATAATAATTATATACACATTTGCTTCGAATGTTGAATGAAGCTGATATTAATGGAAATGAAAACTAGATAAGACCAAGTAAATTAATAGTGAGTTACTTACAATAGGCAGATCACCCAGACAATGCCAAATCAACAAACTTCAAATTTTAACTCTACTTCCAAAGGACTTAACAGACATCTAGAGAATATTGTATTTAACTCATTGAGAATACAATTTTTTTCTTAAAAGCTCATGGAACTTTATTTCAGATAACATTTTAGACCATAAAGCTAGTGTTAACAAATAATAAAAGAAATAATACCTTTTATATTATCAAACCTAGATAAAAGTACCAGGAGAAACTATAAAAAGTATGCAATGTATGAAGATTCAGCAGAATAATCTTGAATGATTACTGGGTCATTAAAGAAATCAGGAAAGAAATATAAAATACTTTTATATTTAACTGAAAATGAAAGTGAAATTTATTAGAAACTATGGGATATTGTGACCTTACTATATTCTAGGGAAAGACAAGAGAAACCCATGTAGTTTCTTTGTTGTTGTTGTTTTAAGTGTCTGGTTATCTGAATCAAACTTGGGGTGTGGTTTTTTTATCAGTGTTTATAAGCAATACTAGAATAACTTGATATAACACTTTCCCCAGTCACTAAATGTTGAATGAATGGTTGGGTGGATGGATGAATGGATGGATGGATGGATGGATGATGTTCTTCTTTACAGTCATTCAGAGCATCTCACTGAACTCTTTCATTTGTTAATTTGCTGTGTTAATATGATATCAAGGAAATGACTGGTTGCTTTAAGTGCCATTCAGCCCATTCTGCAAAATTCAGTCCTTCTGTTTTTTGTTTTGTTTTGTTTTGTTTTACTTAAGGGGAGGTGTATTTAAATGTTAAGATGATTAGGAGGAGGAAAATAAAATCTAAAACTTACGATTTTCTGTTGTCAAATAAGCTTCTGTGGGAGTAATGGTATTGGCAACTAAAGGAAATAAAAGCAAACATCAGTCAGCTATCTATGGCTATTACTTTATTATATATATAATATATATGTATTATATATATAATAAAATATACATTTGTGAATGTATACATAGACTTATTTGTACACATTTTCATATAAATATAATGTCAACAGAAATACAGCCATTAAAATGTGAGCCTTGCAATCCCAGAAGCATTAGTTGCACTGTATGTAATTCGGTGGATGACACTCATATGATGTTTGTACATGTGACCATGTTAAAGTTCACAAGGATTGCACCATTATCATAATCTCAATGTAATGCCCAAAACTTCCCTGCCAGAACCACTTTTCCTGTGTGTTCACAGGTCCTAGAAAAACTTCTGCTTCAAAAGAGACAATGTACAAATGCAAACTCAGTGGAAAAATAAACAGAATATTGATTGACATATCAGCATGCATATGCTTGACTTGACATGTCATACTGTGAAAAACATCAAGCCCATTCTATTCAGTGAGTTCCAGGCCAGGCAGGGCTACAGAGTAGGACCCTGTCTTAAAAAAAGAAAAAAGAAAAACCTGCTAAGGTCTCAATTCTTCTTACTATAATATCTGAAGGTCCCAGTGCAGTTATTTCTGGGGATAGGCAGATAGCCCAAGTTATATTTCTAGTATTCTGTGTGAAGCTTGTGATAAGATAGATACACCTATGAGTGTTTTAAAAGCAAAAATAATGTGCTTAATTATTTTAAATGGTGTTGGAGAACCATAAACCTGTTCTTTGAGCTTAGTCTTCTGCTAAATGTGTTCTCATAGGTATGGATTTCATTTCACTATGTGATTTTATTGAAAAACATGTTCTGTGTGCACTAAAATGGATTTGGGTGTGTGTTTGGTGAAAATGTAAATACAGTCATTTGGTTTCTGTCTTCCAGATCTGCCTTAATGGCTCTAAAGTCTACTTTTTAGTCCTTTCAGTGACTTTATTATCTAAAAGATAAATGAAAATCACTATCACCATGAATTGATTAAGGTACAAAAGAATAGGGTTACTAATAAGATAAGCTATGTGTTTCTAAACTCCCTCAGACAAAGGTAATTGCAGTTTTAGGGATCAGCTTCATGTCCTTTTATAATCATGGCATTAAGTTCTTTTATCAAGACAAACCGTACAAAACAAAGTGTCTTCCCAGAGGCAGCATTAGAAATTCTTTGTTGAATGCTCTTACTGGAAATGCCTTGATTGTTTTACTGCCATGAGACACATGTGGCAAACACTCTTTTTAACATTGTATATTTGTCTTGCCTCTATGTCTTTAAGGGGAAATTGAATATGGGGGCTCTCTTATAATAATTTGCTATGCTGTGGAAAACAACAACTTCCTTCATTTTCTCTTCATGAAAACCCTAGATAAAGGAGGGCAACTTTACAGACATCACTGGCCACCACTGAAACAAAGTATTCCAGAGGATGAAGATTTACTGAGGACATGGCATAGATGTCCCCATGTTTTGACATTTATGTATTTTTACACAGATCAAAAGTGTTTGTCAACCACATGGGAGAAAATAAAAGATTCTCTTTCTCTGTCATTCTGGGTCCTTAGGAATGTTTTCAAGACCAAGGATAAGAACACACCCACATGGAGAGCTAGCTACAGGCCCTCTCACTACCTGTCTTTGCCCACTCAGGCTTCTGCTGGCTGTAAGTTCCTAGAAGATGGCTCCTGAATAATGCATGATTCGAAATGACGAGGAAAAGAATACAAGCTCTTCATTGCAGCCATTGGGTCACTAGCTCATCTGAAACTATTCATCCACATCTCTCTCGTATCTGGCATACAGGTGACACAGAAATGTCTACCCAAGTGACTGCATTTACAAAAGCAAAAAAATCAACTCACCATGGAAAACAGAAATGTACATGTTAGCCTCATCCACACTTAAATTTTGAATGCTGTGTAACAGTGATGTGTAAAACAAAAATCAGAAAACCTCAAGGTTGCCATAAATCTTCAGTGGCCAAATAGTTCTATTTTGTTGTTATTGTTGTTGAATATAAATCTTTCATAGGAGTACTATCTTGTAAGCTAAAAACTTACTGTAGACAAAATTTAGTGCATTGAAGTTGAATTAGGCAATTTTGCTTAATTTACATCTTTGAACATTTCTGAAAGGTATCTATTGTTCTTGTGTCTGAATCAAGCACAGCCAGCAAAAGGGGAAATGGCACTGAATGGTTAGATGCTTTCAGGTATGTTGTTTCATTTAATCCTTGAAGCAATTTTAAAAATTAAGACACGGTCTTCATATTTTACATGGTATAACTGAAGCCACGTAAATTAAAAGCAAATATTTTGCTGTTTTTTCCCTGTAATATCCTCTGAGACAGAACGGCATGGTTCCGTGTTTACAATATATATAGTAAGATTTAAGAAATATTCATTTTTTATCAATACACATGATAACAATAGGATAATTTCCTTTTGCATATACTTTCTGGAGATACATTTACATTACCATATGTGTACCTTTATTGATAGGAGGAAACAGAATCTCTTTGTCAACTCCTCTCTGATTGTTTTCATGTTTAACAATACATCTGTACTCTGTATCCATTGAATCTTCAGTCACAGTCAGCCAACTTAACTTCATGTATGTGTCATTAGTCTTCATGGTATTTCCTTCTTTAGATGCCAGAATCTTATCGCCATCCTTTTCTTTCCAATATACACGTATAACATCAGGGAAGAATTTCTCAAGGAGACAAAGGTATGTCCCAGCCTTATGGAGATTTGTTTCAGCAATAGAAGGGTAAAAAATGGTAGGCTTGGGAGAAATGTCTGAATCAAAGCGTTTGTCTGTCGGGAAATAAAAATAACATAAAAAAGAATTATTAGGGAGACTCAGCTGTTAAATGGATTTGACACAATCTGGTACAGTGTGCTAGGAAGACAAGTTGTGACTAAGTTAGTGTCCACTGTAGATTTGTATCCACCTAGGTTGCAGAGATTTACTATTGTCCCCACTTTAGAGTTGCACAATTAATAGAGGGTTTTGCATGACTTCCAAAAGTCAGCTGTTGACTGGAGGGGCCTAATGAAATCTGTCTTTTGTTGGCCTACAGGCCAACATGGATTCTTTGTTACATCTCCTGTGTTTTCTCAGACTAGATCACAATTTCGGGATGGATGAAGGAGTCCTGGGAATGACTATATGATGTCTCTGAGAACTGGGATCTACACTTCCCACCCTTAGTCTCTTAGATTGTCTAACTAAGTCACTCTCCCATGCATTTGCAATTCAATTAGCCCACTCTCTACTTAACTGATTCTCAAATGTACTCCTTTTATATCATCTCACATATGAGATGTCACAAGTTGATTTGCCTGTTTTGATGGCCAATTCCTCCAAAGTACAGCAGCACACATTGCCTGTTTGTGGATCTCTGCCCAATTCTGCAGATCCTACTGTTTCTCTGTCATTCCAAAGCATGTCATTTCCACATCTAAACCATTCTAGGCTTTTGAACTGGACTGTTTTAAAGTTTTCCTTCCAAATGATTTACAGTGTCTATGATTGAGGTGGGGGAGGGGTAAAACAAATCCACAACCTCTTTTAACTGTACTTAATGTTTTTATGTTAATCTTACAGAGTTATACACTTACACATTTTGTTTGGATTTAGAAAAACTTTAATTTTTTGTTTCATTTAAAGTTGAAGAATTACTAAGATAAAATAGAAATGTGTTTCTCCAACTTAATACAAATTTATCTTATTTAAGAGATACTTGATCCATCTCTGACATCCAAGGTTAGAGGCTCTTTATCGTAATATTAGAGTGAATCAGTTTAGCTTCACTACCAGCAATAGAAACCAAAGTAAAACAAAAAACCAAAGTATTTGGAGAAGCAACTTGATGACAATCCTACAGAAACATAACAGGTCATTGCTATTATCATCATTGTCACTACTAGAGGAATTTGTTTGTACTTGCTCATTGGAATTATACATTTAGGGATCTCAAATCCATGGTGAATATGAGCAAAAAGAAGTCCTCTGTCCTGTCTTTGCATTCTGCTCTATTCTGACTTTGATGGAATTCCCAACATTGTGATCTCAGGGAAAAAGCCTTTCATACACCAGCTTCCATGGCATCATCTGTCTTAGCTTCATGTGAAAGGGAACCAAGAGAGCCCTGCCTGGCTACAACCTAGTATGTGTCAGTGCATGGAAACACTTCACTTCTGCTATCTAGAAGTCAACAGCGTGGCACATGGAAGCCCTCTCTTTTCTCATAAAGAGCAGCTGAAAACAGATTCCAGCCAGCTTGTCCCAAAAAGCAGCTTGAAACTGCTAACTTAGTCTCAATTCAGGCTTACTAGAAGAATAGCAGATGGCCAGGCTGCACAGCCATTGTAGGTCCCTAAGTGCCAATTACCATATCATATCCTATCTTCTGAGGGTTCCCAATTTGCATGGCTCTAACTGTCAAAGGTTCATAGCACTGACACAGTGGCGGTGTCATGGGTTCATTTAATAAGTCTCTCAGTGGATGGAGGACAGTGCCTGCTCTGCTTTGCTTTCCTTCTGAAGGTCCCGTGGACTGAAATCCTTTCATAAATTTATTTTGTATTTCAAAATAGGATTTGCTTCTTTTATCAAATAATAAAAGGTATGTGTTTCACTATATTTCCTGTTATCTTTCATCATAAAACTTTCATGTCTCTTGCTATGTAGCTACAACAACCTCTCCTTTTGGTTCTTCTGTTGTTTCTTAGCTGGGTGACTCCCTGTGGATATTGTTTCAGTTCTTCTTAAGTGGATTTTAGAAACAGGCATTGAAAACAATCAATCCACAGTTCCTGTGGTATAGCTGTTTCTCTTTCTACCTCATAGGGTGATTGTTTGAGGAGGATGGGGGCTATGTTTCACAGTCCTGGCTTTACGACTAGGAAGCTGCTGGCTGCATTTAAGCAGATCTAAAATGAGAGAACATAGACTGAGGCTTTCTTTACCAAATTGTTGCTTGTAATGCAGGGGTAACTGTGAATGTAGTCTTTGTGCATCCTTCATGTGAAAAGGTGCTCTTCTGTCTTTCTGAACCAAAGCACAATTTAGACAATATATCAGATTTATATGGACTCAGTTAATGCTAACTTTGGAGTGGAATTCATAAAAGGAACTCATAAAACTCGAAAGCTTTTGTACAGAAAAGGAAATAATCAATTAAGAGATGAAGAAACCCACAGAGTGGGAGAGAATCTTTGCCAGCTATACATCTGACAGAGGAATAATATACAAAATATATAAATAACTTCCCCCAAATCAGTCAGGGGCTGCAGAGATCACTCAGCAACTAAGAGCACTTGATGTTGGCAGGGACACTTTAAGTGGGGAATGAGAAGGGGGAAGGGAGGATAGATAACACTAACAAGGCTTGAAAAGCCATAGGGAATGATATTTACTAAAGATCTCTCTCTCTCTCTCTCTCTCTCTCACACACACACACACACACAGAGAGAGAGAGAGAGAGAGAGAGAGAGAGAGAGAGAGAGAGAGAGAGAGAGACAGAGAGACAGAGACAGAGACAGAGACAGACAGACAGACAGACAGACAGACAGACAGACTCTGACTTAGGGTACCAGGGCCATGGGAAAATTCATTTTTGTTTTTGATCAGAGTCCAAGAGACCCTCAAAATTTATAGGTTGTTGATATTGCCCTTGGTTGCCTCTAAGAATTTGCAAATAAGACCCTATTGCTGAATAGACCACACTTTAGACTTGGACTTGGAGGGATTGAAGTGGATTTGACCTGGAAGCCTCCTTCCTGAGGATTATCTCTCATAGTACCAGAGGGAGGTATGCAAGCTGCTGGTATCAATAGATATCTTAACTTTGTTTCAATTTAAGTTAAGAAATGTGCTAGTTTAACTCAAGTTATAAGTGCTAGTTTGACTCAAGTATCTGTTATCTAAGTTTATTCAAATTAGAGTGGAAAACTGGTTTTTCTATATTTAGCTACTGGGAAATAAAGGGCACCTCAGCTTTACCATCTACAAGATGCATGTTAAATTGAAATCACTTTTGAAATCAGGGAGTATTTGTCTTAGAAAGAAAAAGCATGATGCAAATCCTAACAGGTCTGATGTGAGATCTGTGGTCAGTATGGCCCATGCATTTGCATTAGTCAGTTCATATGCAGAGGTTAATATTTAATTATCTACCAGTCTCAGGGAAGGAGTTAGATGATTTCTCTATTAATTTCAAATAATTCTTAAAATACCCACTAAAGAGGGATGCCACTATCTTCATGGTACAGGCCAACTATGGGATGCCTTGCTCAGCTTTAATGCATGGGAGAGGGGTCTGGCGCTGTCCCAACCTATTGTGCCAGACTATGTTGACTCCTCATGGGAGCCCTTACCCATGAAAAGAAGTGGACTGAGGGTGGGCTGATGGCAGAGGCGTGGGGGGTAGGAGGAGGTGAGGAAAGAGGTATCTCCTATGATCAATAGGAACCTTAAAAACTATAAGAAGATATCTGTTTGCTTAAACAGATGTGGGAGGGAGAACTCTGGTTAGAATGTAAAATGAAATTAAAAAATAAAAAATACAAAAAAATAAAATATGAATAATTTTAAGAACAACAGTTGGGTAGACTCTTCATGACATAGTACCATGCAAAACCAGTCAGATCCAGTATCATGAATCTACTCTACCCTGATTTTGCAAATATAATTAAAGTATACCAGATAAATGACTGAATGGAAATTTTATAGAATAATGACCATGAATGACAGTAGCAGGTAGTTTTCCTTATTTGTGTATCCTAATTCTCCTATGATCAATAGGAACCTTAAAAACTATAACAAGAAATCTGTTCCCTTAAACAGTTTTCATGTATAAATCAGCTCTTAGCCTAGCATGTAGACTTTTTAAATATTTCTTCACTTTGATGAATCAGCAATAGTATCCATGAATTTGAACATTCAGCAAATAGATATTAAATAATACTCTTAGGCATTTGGTGATTCAGATGAATGGAATGTTTGACATCTACATGGGTTATAACGTGATTTCTTACTAGGATCCAATTCCAACCAATAAAAGGCTTGAGTTACCTAACAGTAAATTCATACTTTTCTCTGGGGCCAAGCCTCTGGCATGCTAGGCAAAAATTCTACCACTGAGCTGCTATTCCCAGTCCCAGGGTTTGAATTATTAATGATGACCTCACAAGCTAGTCCTTGATTGGAAAATATCCTTTTGACTGAAAGATTCCTTGACAATTTCCAGACCACTGAATTTGAATTCTGCACTGTACATCAGAACATACTAACCTGTGCTTATGTCTATAGTTGTCTCATCCTGAGAGTCCAGGCAGCTGTGAGTTATGGAACTGAGGAATGCATTTAATAAAACTTACCTCTTTTAACATTTTTGATTATTTCCAGAAAATTTGATGCCAAAACAGAAGTAAAAGTGAGTCATGTCATACTGTCTGGTCACATTATAGAAATAACCCAAGAACCAATCCATAATCATTTAATGAACACATATTCAGATGATCTCCACCATTTTTTATGGGAAGAAGGAAGTTTGGCTCCACAACAGAAGCATTTCATTCACATGGTGTTTCATGTAATCATGCAAATTGTGAATGTTTATAATCAGTTAGCAATGAAAGTGTCCGTGGAAAAGGCCAAGCTGCAGAGCAGGAAATATTCTGAACTTAAATCATGACAATGCTTGTGATGTTGGAGTACATATTTGCCACCGTTGTCTGTTCTGTAATGGGAGAGATCAAGTGCCTCAGCCCCTTTGTTTCCTCTGTGACAGGAGATAAATGTCTGTATACTGATGTGGAATAATGACTGAAGGCACACACGCTCCTTAACATAATGTCTAGCTTTCAAAATGTTTTCTCATGTTGATTTTTCTCTTTAATGCAATGATGTGTAGCCACATCCTCTATTTTTTCCTTGCTCCACATTTCAAGTATCATTGATCCAAAATGCTTAGACCCACAAGTGTTTCAGATCTTATATGGTTTGGGATTTAAAAGGTTCATCCTAAACTTGGATTTTAAAAGCAATAGCTATTACACAAATTAAGAGTGGAAAGGATACCAGGAACCCAGGGCTTCCTGACTTTCTGGAAGCCACAGTCCAAGGCCTTGTGAGGCCTATCACAGTATCTATCCTTGAGGAGGGAAACTTTCAAAGCAGAGTTTATTTCATGGCTACCCTTTTTATCTCTAACAATTTGAGCAAAACTTGTTTAGGAGCTGAGAGAGAAGATGAACCAATGCAGATGCAGAGCCATGGAGACTCTTTGCATGGATCTGGGACTCAAATGCCCCTTGGAACATATACATTCCATTAATTGGGCCATCTTTAGGCAGCCTGCAAGTGTCTTGCTGCATTAGATTCTGTCTGTTCTCAAATTACCCTAAGGTTTCAGGCAAATGAGAGGGATGTGTTGACGTCCTTAGGATTTTCTGTGAGAATTAATGTTTTCAGGGTACTTAGGTATATAATCATAAGCAGAAATAAAGATCTTTTAGTTTTCTGAAGAAAGGAACATATTGTAATTTCCCAAATATGTAGAAGAGAAATTAGTAAAATCCCACTTTGAGGAGTCCTCCTTAAAAGGCCTTCTATAGAAAAGTAACTTGATGCAATATTGGTGATATTAGTAATATTGGTGAATAGCATAAGCACAGTCTTCATAGAATTCTAACTTCTACTCCTGCATGTGCATTTTAAATGCAGGATTTCAGTTTGCCGACTGACAAGAAAGGAAGAAATTGCTTACAAGTAGCTTTATTTCTATGTCCAATAACTGGTAACTGAAGTTGTTGATGACAATTTTTTTCAAAAAATAAGAAAAAAAAATCTCACTGGTTACCCACTACTAAGATAACAATGCAGCAACTTCCTTACCTGAGGGAATTACTGTGAGCTTTGTCCCTTTTGAAAATATCTTGGTCCATGAAGCTGTATGTCACACTGCTCAGATCTTCTACAAAAAGTGAACCTTTTCTTGGCCTTCAGTACGATGAGACATTTAGGAACCCTTAGAAAGTTGACCTGCATTCCTTCAGAAAGTTTTATGCTATCCAATAGTTTGTGAGTTTCCTTGTAAACTGACTTGACTAACAGTTCTCTTTTCTGAGGTAGCAGTTCTTGGAAAGTATCAACAGACAATGGGAAGGATAAAAGCAGAAAGAGGGCTGAGCCATGCCAGATGTTTAATCTTGTTGAAACTGCTAAGATAATTTATCAAATATGTCTCTACTCTCAGAATTACCAAGGCCACACCTTCAGTAATTTGGGGGTTTCTTAAGGGAGAAAGCTCTCTAGCAATGGCAACAGAAATGTAGGAACCAAGGAAAGCTTAAGGACGGTGAGCCAAGCCCTCATGTTCTAAGAAACCACATGACCTCTTGCCTACATGATTTATTATCGGGGTGATGGCAACTAGGAAATGGTCTTTTTATGACTTCCTATTCTCCCTCATAGAGTAAAATAAAATTATGCAAATCTATCTCCCATGGAACTATAAATCCCTTATTTATACTAAAAAGTGGAAACTAAAATTCAGTGCTCTGAAATTCTGAAAAAAAAATGGATCTGTGATCTCCCAACACTCACCTCAGGAGGAGAGGAATGGCTAGCAATGCCCTGGAGCACAAGTGGAGCCAGGGCTGGCTGGCCACCATGTCCTTCCCAGACCCAACAGTTCAGGCTTAAGTTACATAAACAGACATATACACTGACCCTGAAGATGAAGGACTGTAGGTGATCAGAACAATTGTCCATCAACAGCCCTCTCACAGCCACCAACCCAGACAAGAAGACAAGACTGTAGAAGAAAATTATGTCCTGAACATGGTTTTAAATGTAAATGTTTAAAAATTTAGTTTCACGTGTGCATTTTGCCTGCATATATGTTATGTATATCATGTGCATGCTCAGTGCCAGCAGAAGCCAGAACAGGGCACTGATCCTCTGGATCTGTAGTTACAGACAGTTATGAGCCCTGGTATGGGTGCTGGGAGCCAAACCAAGATCTCTGCTGGAACAGAAAGCACTCTTGCTGCTAAGCTGCCAGTCCAGCCCCCAACTGGCATTTCAACCCAAATAATAGTTTGTGCATTGAGTTCACATCAGTCCATCTTTCAGAAATATTGATGTCTTTTAATGACTTCTAGTCCCTAATTAATTGGAGACTTCTATGAGAAAAACTGTGTGTGTGTGTGTGTGTGTGTGTGTGTGTGTGTGTGTGTGTGTGTGTGTGTGTGTAAGAGAGAGAAAACCCATAAACTTTCACATATTTAGATTTCGTAGGTGGCATCACAAACCAATAGCAATTCTTCATTCAGACCTTCCGGGGGATTCTGAATTATGCCAAGTTGAATAGTAAAGCTAATCAAAGTAGTTTCAAAAAGAAACTTGGTTCAGCACTGATCATAAGAGAGGTAAGAGGAGGCACTGAGAATTAAATACAAGTGTAGCCACATTTGTAGGTCACTAGCTCTAGACCCTCTTTGGCTCCAGTGACAGCTTTGAGCTAAATGAGTCCCAAGGACCTACCCAATCCCAACACCTGAGAACCTATGAGTGTGAGCACTGGAGGTCCTCTGTGGTTGAGCGACTGAGTGCAGCTGAGAAGCAGGGATAGGAAGGTTTTCTTACAGGTTTCTTCAGATGATGAGACACCTTGAGATTCCAGCAGGCACAGTAGTATGTGACTTCATCTGCTGTGATAACATTGCTGATTATCAGGTAAAAGACACCATCATTCTTCTCAACTGTTTCCAAGAGAGAGTTGGGTTTGTCTGATTTATAAGTCCTGGCTGAGCCATAAAAGATCCATTTCAGGGGCTCTCCTTCTTTCAGTTGGTACCAGATCACAATGGTGTTCAGGATGTAGGACCCAGATAGCTTGTAACTTATGTGCGCCATCTTGTTTGGTCTTTAGGCAACAGACAGCTGATCCTCAGATATTCTCAGTTTGGAATCTCTAACTGAAAAGTGAGTTTTATTCCCAGTTGGCTCCAAATACAAAAATAATGAAAGGGAAGAAGGCAGCAAAATCAACTTACAAACTCAAGCAAAAGTCAGAAGGAAAAACTCAGGGGTTGGCATTTCCAATGATAGTTGCAATAGACACCAGAGACAGTGAATAGGGCCTTATCTATGGTGAATTAAGGTGGAACCCTAGTTCTGGAGAATGGGCAGGGTCATTTTATTATGCTCCTATTGCAAAGGAGCTATTAGATACCAGAAGACCTCATTGTTATACTTATGTTTTGATAACAGAGTCACTTTTCCCTTGTTAGTGGCAACTGCCCCTCACCTCTTGTCCATTGGATGTTTCAAAGACAACTCTCTTTGATATCATTTTAAGAAACTGATGTTTGTATTTTCCATTTTATTTTAAGAGGTTTTTAACAGTATATTATTATAATAATCATATAAGAAGATTTACATTATTATTCACAGTACAGAATGAAATGAGAAAATGAATTTCAGAGCCTTGTGAATAGTAAACACTCTTCATAGATCCAACATTTCCCAGAGTCTTAAGCTTGATTTCAGTTATTCCAGTAATCATATCACTATAGATTACATACACACTGCTTTGAATGAACACCTTCTGTTTTTATCCTGTTCATAATTATTCATTTTTTAGCTAAAACCTACACAGTAGCAGAAGGGAAATTTTCTATTCATCAAGGTGTGCTGAAGAATTGATACTAACTCAGTTTAAGAACTGATTTCTCTCATTTATAAAGATATTTTGTGCTTAAATTTGGAGAAGTGATAGAGCTAGAGAGGAGGAAAGGAATGAAGATAGAAGAGAGGTAGGGATGGAGAGAGAGGTAGAAGAGAGATGTTGGAGGCAATTGAGATAACACTGAAATAGATGTTATAGGTAAATGGTAGATGGTAGACAGACAACAGAAAGCAGACAGACAAATTATACATAATAGATAGATAGATTCTGGATAGTATATAGATGATTGACAGATAAAAGATTGATGATCGGTAGATAATAGATGACAGATAAATATGTAGATGACTAGGTAGATAGCTAAATGGTGATTAAGAGATAGATAGAAATTAGATAGTCCCTGAGGTCTACATTTGAAATTTCTCATGGGCAACAGTTTTCTACCAACACTGATGCTCACAGTACACTTCACCTGGAATATTTGTTGATAGGCTGCAGGGAGAATTTGCATCTATCTCAACTTTAGACTTCTGACCACCCAGACAAAGAAACTTGCTTCAGACTTTGTTTTGCTGTTAAGTGTTGCCATTAAATGGCCAAGTTAAAGATGACATAACATGTCCTTGTACTGTTTTAATGTGCATTAAAAATAAATCTGTATATTTTAGCAAGAGCCATATGAATTAGTTTTCTAAATACTTACATGCACTAATATGTGCTAATAATCTGGAACATCAGTTCAATGCTTCAATTATTGAATGATGTATTAGTATAGGCATTACAAAAACTTTATGTATATTATTTGAAGAAACCTTTTAATAGTTCATTAAATTTAACATTATGTTCTCAATTGCAAATTATGGAAATTAATCAAAGATATGTAATTTAACCAAAGCCATACAGACCACTTCAGGGAATATGTATGTAACACAGATTCATTTAGTAAGCATTGGGAAATAGGGAAAGATAAAAATGAATTGAACATACCTTAGCCAACTCTCGCTACATCATCATCATGTACAGAATCCTCCAGAATACCTGCCCAATTTTTAGGTAGGAGACCACACCACCCACCTCTGGTATCCTAAACCCCACCACCATAGGGCACTTCTTGCTCCCTAAGTCCTAAAGACAACACCCCTGACAACCATGGAACCCCATTACTTTCATGCCAACTCAAGAAGAACATCATCTGGTAAGGTCAGAGTTCGTATGCCTCCCAACTCTTCTGGGGTCAGTATAGCTTCCTCACTCATAAATCATAATGGAATACCTCCATTCCTGATCATCTGCATCATCTAGCTGATATAAAACCAACTAAGTCAAGGGACAGCAAGTATGGATACAAACACTCGGTGAAGATAGTCCAGAAAAGCACACCAAAAACTTAACCAGCAAATTATCTCCAGGTGTGCAAGTCCAGTCTTAAAACATAAACTACAAGAAATGGCAGGAATGCACCTCCTCCAAAATTACCAAACATGAAAAGCCAAGGCTGTGTCTCCTCAAAGTTCCAAACATGCAGTCCCTAGTGAGAGCAATTTAGGCAAAACTCCCGGAAAATGATTTTAAAATTATGTTCTGAGAATTCAAAAAGAACATGAATTAGCTCTCAAATAGACTCAAAGACTATAAGAGTAAACTCCTGAACTGGTCTTGGAGGTGAATGCCTTTAATCCCAGCACTCTGGAGGCAGAGGAAGGTGGATTTTTGTGAGTTCAAGGCCAGACTGGTCTACAAAGAAAGTTCCAGGACAGCCAGAGTTACATCGAGAATTTTTTTTTTTAAAAGAGTAAACTCCTGGATGAATTTTAAGAGAATACAAACAAATAACTGAATGAAATAATGAAGACAATTCTGAATCTGAAAATAAAATTGAACAAAGTGAGAGAGATAGGGAAGAAAATTCACGCAGAAATAATGCTGGAACTGGAAAATTCAGTAAGTCAAATAAAAAGCTAAATGGAAAGTCTCATCAATAGCATGATCTTGTAGAGAACAGAATATCAGGGCTTGAAGGCAAGCTAGAGAAACTGAATTATTAAGTCAAAGAAAATAATAAATCTTATGAATGCAACATGTAAGGCCTTTGGGACTTGGAGAAAAGAACAAGTCTAAACATAATATGTGTAGGAGATGGAGGAGAATTCCAGGCCAACAATGCAGAAATGTCTTAAAATCATAGAAGAAAATTTACCATAATTATGGAAAGTCCCACATTATAAGTACATCTATTATTAACACTAATTACAGCAGTAGCATCAAAACTCTTCTGCTTTGCACTCTCCTGCCCTGCCCATCCTGCTCTCAACTAGTGCCTCACTATGTTGCTTCCCTCAATGCCAGGCTCTTCTTGCCTTGGCCTCCCAAATGCTGTGTTTAGAACAGCACCTACCAACTATACTTTCCAAAATCCGATTTTTCCCCAATAATTCTTGGAATTATCTTTGCAAAACATAGATCTCACTTCAGTGGGAACAAGAGACAAATGATTTCAGAAAGAGATATAAATGACCATTACCCAGGAACATGGATTGAGATGATCATAAATGCTATGTTCCAACATGTAACAGTTTAATGAAGTTTTGTGGTAATAGAGCAAAAGAAGGTCATAAACCAAGGCACTTTTCAAGTACTTTGGTGAAAATATTAAGTAGGTCGGTTATAGCAAAGTGGGAACATCTCTACCATAGGCAGCAGATAATATCTCAACATGCCAATTCTTCACCACCATGGAGGTTCTAGGCAGATGGTTTTCCTCTTAGAACTTTAGTCCTTGGAACTTTAGTCGAGATAAAGTAGATTTTAAGGACATGGGAGAGGAATTTTTTATTTTTATACTTTTAGCATTTGTCATACTGTTCCTTGGATATACTCAATCATCCCACCACTAAACTCAGAATAAACATTAATTTCAACCATTGTTTCTTATATTGTTGCTTTCTGAGTTGCAGGGAGATTTCTTACTTTTTGTTAATTTATTGTCTGAGAAATTCATACATATATCTAACACATTGTGTTCACACTAACCACCCCATTCTCTTATCCAGATTATCCAAAATCCCCCTTTTCTAACCAGCCCACTGACTATAGCATTCCATTTGTTTCTTTTTTTTATTTTGCTCTGTGACCTACTGTATTTCTTGATGTTCTTGCTCTTTCTTTTCATTATTTTCTTAGCAGATCACTGAAGTACAGGATCAGAGCTTGCTTTGACCAAGCTATGAGTCCAAAGGTGTAGACCAAGCTTTGTCACACACATTGAACCACTTCCCAAGAATCGTACTTTGGTCTCTAATATCTCTCAATGAGCTGATTATGTACTTACAGGTGTAGTGGCCACTAGTTTTCTTCACTCTGAACTATAGATTGTAGCTAAGGATAGATCTCTCTATCTCTGAACATCTCCAGTGCTTGTGAAGGAACTAGGATCTGCAGCAGGAAATATCCCTGTGGGATGAATGTCTCTGCTTATATTTAGCACTCTCCTGACTTAATTCTAAGCCATTTATTTCCTGCAAACCTTTGTGCAATGAATTAACAAAAGACCAGATCATGCTGCAAGCTCTCCATCCTGTATTTGAATAGCTTTCAGATACCCTGAGTAGGAAATAGTGTGGGGCCATCCTGCCTTCAGACTATAGTCCATAGGACCTCACTGATGAAATAGAACCCAAGATGTTGCCTGGCAGCACAAAAGCACTGTGAGGAAAAGCTCGGGTGGCCCCTCAGCTAAACAGCTGTGCTGGCTGGGAAGGATGTGGTTTGGCACAGATGGGAGATGATTCTTATGCAGGCTGTTGTAGAGGCTCTAACGTTGTGCTAACTCCAGACAGCACAGTAGTAGATGGCTTCATCTCCTTTCTTCAAGAAATTTACTTTCAAAGTTGAAGTAGAAGTTTGAACATCTTTAGTTGCTTCAATTTTCTTAATTTTTCCTTCTAAGGTGCGTTCATTATAGTTCGTCCTGACAAACATTAGATACTCAAACTGTTGATTTCTTTTATGCCGGTACCAATGTATATCTACTTTTCCAAAGTCTTGAAGAGAAACTTTACAGGATATTTGGGCACTCTCATCCATTGCTCTGGTGACTGATAATTCAGTTTGCTCCAACTGCCCAAGCCCAACTGCAAGCAAACAGAAAATCTTATTAGCAAACAAAACAGCATTTGAAGAATTGGACATGAGGATGAGTTCATTGCCTCTTACACATGGAGATGTCTACTTACAAACCCAGAGGCAGGAGAAGGTGAATCCACTCAGGAGCAACATCCCAACTGTCAGGCTGCTTCACAAGGAGGCAGGAAGTAGTCTGTGAGCTAGAGTCTCAGGTCACAAGCAGGAGGGTGGGGCTGTCCTAGTGTCTCAGAGAACTGTAGGGCCAGTGGATCTCCCCTGGGTGGGTCATGATCTGCTCCATTTCTGAGCAGTTGCAGGGTTTCCTGTCCCACGGCAGCAGGTCAGATGTATCCGTGGGTAAAAGGTCTAAGATACATCCTTTGTCTTCATCTGGTACAGTGTAGGAAGAGTCACCAGTCAGTCCTTCACTCTACTGTAGTTGCGTTGACTGGAGACCAGAAAGAGACATTTTCTATATTCTGCATATGTATTTGTGATTTGCTATTGATTAAAGACCCAGATACAAAGGCTGACCATGATGTTCTGAACAGGGGGAAAACAAAACAAAACAAGAACACTTCAAATTCTATATTTGGCAGATACTCTGTGCACAAGCATATAGATATTTTGTGGTTTTTCTATCAACTCCAAAGTCACACAGTAGATTGTGACTTGGGTGATTAAATTTCATTTCTTTTTTAAAATTTTATTAAAAATATTTTTCATTTTACATTTCCTCCTCCCTCCCCTTCTCTCACTCCCTATCACCCCCCATCCCATCTACCCATCCACTCCTAATAGGGGATAAGGCCTTCCTTGGGGAGTCAACAAAGTCTGGCACTTCATTTCTAATATAGGAACTTTGAAGAAAAAAAACTGGATTAAAATTGTCAACAGGTATCAAGCAAGTCAATCTATGCTGCTCCTCTTAGTGGAGCATGGAGTCAAATATATTAAGCAGACAGAGCCATGATTAACATTCAGTGATAGCTTTAAGGTTAACATTAGTGTTTCATAGCCATTGGAGATTTCTCAGGCATTTGACAAGCTTTATTATATGACTCCATTTAACCCTATCCAAAGCCCTATGAAGTGGGTGTCATGTGCTTTTCTCCATTTGACAAATGGAGATGGTGGCAAAGAGAAGTCAAATCACACATTCAATAATACAGAACTCTTAAGTATGATGGTTCAGATAAGCAAAAATATGTTAATGAATATCTGAGTAAACTAAAAATAAAATATTTCACAAAGCACTTTCCATTTACATTTTCTTCAAATTTCCTCTACATATACATATCTATGTATAGAAATAGGATTGCTCCCTGCCCCCTGCCACACACACACACACACACACACACACAGACACAGACACACACACACACACACACACACAGAGAGAGATTGAGAGAGAGAGAGATTGAGAGAGAGAGAGAGAGAGAGAGAGAGAGAGAGAGAGAGAGAGAGAATGTGTGTGCATGTGCCCTCAAGGAATAGAAATCTGCTTGTTAAAGAGATTTATGATTCTGTATATTTTGTAGCACTGTTCACATGAGACAAAATATAAGTTAACATATAAGTTAACCTTGTTTTCTAACCATGGATGAATGGATAAAGAAAGTGTGTGTGTGTGTGTGTGTGTGTGTGTGTGTGTGTGTGTGTGTGTGTGTGTGTGTGTGTGTGTGTGTGTGTGTGTTTCATTCTCTCAATTGCTTACTACTTACTACATGGACAGACCCTGATTAAAACTTTGCATATTCATTAAGAGGATTCTGTCCCAGACCTCATCAGTCGTAGTCCTGTTTCTCTTTCACTTATCTGTGTTTTGAGACAGAGTCTCACTCTGATGCCTGGGCTGGTCTTGTAATCTATGCTGAAGATATCCTTCCCTTTCAGTCCTCTAAGAAGTACAGGCTTCCACAGCCATACCCAAGCCTCCAAATGCTGGAAAGTGGTGCCCCCTTGTGTCCTCTTCAGTCACAACCTTTCCTGACTATTGTTTTCTATTATGAACTGTTCAGATGGAGATGGAGACCATGGCTAGTTAGTTTTTCTTTTGTTTGTGGTGTAGATGAAAAAGAGAAGGAATTACTGAATTAGTAAACGTGGAAGTATTTATATTTATTATGATGCCTGTGAAAGATAACCACTTAAGGAGTAAATTTTGAAAAAAAATTTAACTTAGTAAAGAACAAAGTACTTCACCCATTAGATTATGGGACTCCATAAATGTAAATCCCATGGAAGAGGCTAAGAGCTTAAAAGTGTTTAGCAGCTCTTTAAGGGCATCTGGATCTGATTCTTCCTGTCTGCAAAGTCTGTGTCCTTTGAACTTTGAACCCTTCCTGGCTTCTGTTTCTTCATCTATCTGATGATACTAAAACAAGGAACACCCTGTCCACCAACACACACACACAGACACACGTACATACACACCACTCACTAGGTGTCTGTGACAGTCAATAATCAAGCCCAAGAGAATTGTTAAGTACAATGGCTGACACACAATGAGCCTCTAGAAACCAATGGGGACTTCTGACAAATTGTGCCATATTGACTCCAATGAACTGTGCAGGTCAGCTACCACAGCCACCAGCCAAGTTCTTCATAGGACTTCCCTAAGAGATAGGCAGCAGGAGGCTCCAAGTAAGTGGCAAAGAGAGTGAAATACTGTGGGACCATCCTTATGTGCACATGTTTTTGAGTTGAGAAATGTTACCATGAAAACACAGTCTGGAACATGTTTTCTGTATAAATTTCAACTGAGGAAAGTCACCCAGAGGCCAGATGAAAATCCTGCTGAGTTCCTGGTCTGACTTACAGAGGCCCTCCTTCAATAAACAATGCTAGAAACTAGTTCTCAAGAGGGAGCACTTGTGTTCAACTTTCACTTACTCTCCCAATCAGCTCCTGACATTAGAAAAAAATTTAAAGGCCGGATAATGGCCCTAAAATTCCCCCAGACAGATCTATTCAAGATGCTATTTAAGGTATTTAAGGGAGGGGAGGAGGGGGGGAGTTTGAGAAGCTTCTTGTGATAGTAGCGCCAGCTATGGAGATAGCCCTAAGGTCTGCTCCAAAGAAGATGATGGGACACAGAAGAACTCCACCTGGAACTTGCTTTAAATGTGACAAAGCTGGCAGTGGGTGCAAAACCGCCCTTCACCCCACCTCTACCAGGACCCTGCCCAAACTGTGGGCAAGCAGGACATTGGAGAGTTGATTGCCCTACTTCACCTAGGCAAGATAGACCACTCCCCCAAGTTCCTTCTCCATAGTAAAGTCTCTCAGATCTTCTGGGCCTGGTACTTGATGACTGAAATTGTCCTGAGACCTCTGTCCCTAATGAAATAAAAATTGTAATTGTCCAGGCAGCCTGTAAGTCTCTGTCATTTTTAATCGATTTGGCAACTATTTGTTCTGTATTTCCAGCTTATTCTGGTAAAACATATCCTTCTCAGATCTTTGTAGTGGGTGTTGATGATCACTCCCACTGGCCAAGAGCTACAGACCTCTTCCCTGCACTCTCTGGGGCACCTAACAACTCATTCCTCCTTTTACCTAGTTTCTTGACCCCATTATTGTACAGAGATATCACAGCGAAGTTCCAATTTTCCTGTTCTTTTCAACCAGCTCCATCTGGAATTTTCCTCTTCTCCTAGCCTCTGAAGAACTCCCTTCTAACATTAATACTTCACTCTGTCCCCTATCAGACTTCAGTGTTGACCACTCCTATTAAGATCCTATACCTCCTATCCCCTCTCTCAGTACCACATTCCTCTAAAACATAAACAGAGCCTAACATCTACCTTACAGTGCTTTCTTGATAAAGGTATTCTCAAGCACACATATTCGTTCTATAACACCCCTGTCTTGCCTACACTAAACCTGATGTTTCTTACCACCTAATCTATGACCTCAGAATTATTAATGCAACTGCTACTCTTATACAACCGTAGTCCCTAGATCCTATACTCTATTCTACCAGATTCCCTCCTCTCATTTTACTGTCTTAGATCTTAAGAATGTTTTCTTCACCATTCCCTTACACTTAGAGTCACACAATATCTTTGCTTTTACCTGGGAGGATCCTTACATTGGTAGAACATCCCAGCTTACTTGAATTATCCTTCTCTGGGGGTTTCAACACAGCCACCACTTTTTTGGGCGGCTGGGCTCTGGACACTGATCTCCCCTCCTTAGACCTGTCACCAA